>NC_091474.1:26027652-26231301 GCF_036971445.1 Narcine bancroftii
ATATTGCTGATAATACGATCTTCTGCCAAGATAAAATTCCTTTCTTCTACATCATGGTTTTGCTGGGCTTCACTGAATGTCAGCCTTAGCTCTGTGGCCAGACGTCCAAATCACATAATATCCTATTTCACAGAATGTATCGTGGACGTTAAGCAACACATGACTGTACATTTATAATAAGAGAGTGTACAGATGTTGCTGGTGCTCCATTAACCACCCTCTCTCTTCATCTGTTCAGCAGAATAAGCAAACCAGAGAGAGAGGGAGAGAGTCTTTCTTTATCCTATTGTGGACATGAAGAAAACGTCCTTGCAGACAGCACTGGATTTGAACCAGGTTGTTGGTGAATTAAACCAGACCGAGATTTGCCCAATTAATTGTGGAGTCATGGAGAGCTTTGTAAAATGGAGAGACTCAGGGGTACAAGTACTAAGTTCTAGAAAAGTGGTGACACAGGTAGAATGGCTGGGGAAAAGGAAGTTTGCACACTTGCTTCCATTGGTCAGCACACTGAGTACAAGAGCTGGGATGTGATGTCAAAACTGTGCAAGACATTGATGAGACCACATTTGGAGTTCTAGTTGCCCAGCTATTGGAAAGATGTCATGAACCTGGAAAGCGTGCAGAAAGGATGTTTCTGGGTCCAGATGGGCTGAGTGGTAAAGAGAGCATAGAACTGTTTTGCCGAGATGGAGATTTATAAAATCATGTGGGGATGAATAAGGTGAAAGGCCACAGTGTTTTTCCCCAGGGAATCTAAAGCCAGGTGGCATAGTTTTAAGGAGAGAGGGGAAAAGGAGCTGAGGGGGGCACTTCCTTCCACACAGAGGTGGTGGGTATATGGAATGAGCTGCCAGAGGAAGTGGTAGAGATGGGGACAATTACAATGTTTAAAAGACATTCAGGTAAGTACATGGGTGGGAAAGTTTTAGAGCAGTGGTTCTCAACCTTTATCTTTCCACTCAGATAGCACCTTAAGTAATCCCTTACTAACCACATAGGGTGCTCTGTGATTAGTAAGGGAATTACTTAAGGTGGTATGTGAGTGGAAAGTAAAAGGTTGAGAATCACTGCTTTGGATGGATATGGGACAAACATAGGCAAGTGGGATTAGCTCAGACAAGCTACTGGGGCAGGGAAGTATTTGCTAAAGGTGGTATCACAACTTTAACAACGTGGAATAAGATTCTAGTAGTGTGAATGTGAAGCAACAGGCTTCTGTGGGATTTCATGGTTTTCACTGGTGTCCTGGGAAGGGATGCTGATCTCCTTTAGCAAGGCTGTCCAGATATGAGTCTTGTTCTGCAACAATCTTAGCTGAGTCTTCCCCTGGACTTGTCCAGTACCTGCCCATGGCAAACAGGAATGAGGAGTCAATGTTGGGCAGCATGGTTAGTGTAGCAGTTAACGCAACGCGGTTACAGTGTCGGCGATCATGACCAGGGTTCGAATTCCACGCTGTCTGTAAGAAGTTTGTATGCTCACCTTTCCTTCAGGTGATCTGGTTTCCTCCCTACCCTTCAAAAATGTACTGGAGGGTTGTAGGTCAATTAGGTGTAATTGGGCTCATGGGCCAAAAGGTCCTGTTACTGTGCTGTATGTCTAAATTTAAAAATTTTAAATGTAAACGTCAGTCTTGTCAGCAGGACCCAAAATCTGTGGAGAGGTGTGTAAGGAAGGGCAAAAGGAAAAGCATTTGAAATAAAAAAGGATTCTGTAGGCTGTTCTTTTTGAAAAAAAATGTTCAAACCAGTTCTTTACCTTAGCACACAAAAATGTCCTGAGCTCTTCCGAGGTGGGGGAGTGGACGAGGGTGGTTTAGTAGAGGAACCTTTCAGGATGTGTTCAGAGTAAGAACCATGCTATTGAGCACCATTGGCCCAAGGCCTTGCTTGTGGATAAACAATGTTGTGTGGCCTCTTGGGCCAGATGCCACATGCCTGCCTGAGACCACGGTCTAGACCAGCACAAGCAAGAGGATTTGACAGTTTGGAAGATTATATGATCAACCCACGCGCTTGGCGATGGACCCACTCAGCTTTCCCCTCGTGAAAGTAGTCAGCGCTCATACACCGGGAGGTGAGCTCCAACAATAAAGGCAATCCTAGGACAGAGCCCAGAGATAACATTAAGCTGTCTAGGAAAATATCAGAACCAAGAGAAACATGATGGGTCAGGCAGTGTCCATGGAGAGAAATGGCCAGTCAGCATTTCAGGTCAGGACCCTTTGCCAAGACTCAGATAAGTCCAGCATAAGGTGAAATCCAGCACCTCAAAGTTCAAGAACAGCTATCAGGCTCTTGAACCTCCCCTTGTTACACTGATCATGGACTGCTCCAACACCACTTCTTTTCTTGCATTATGGTAACTGTTAATATTTATTATCTACATACCTTTTGCGTTTATTATCTCTTTTTAATTTAATGTATACCATTGTGGTTGTTTTTTCTATGAAGTATCTGTTTGGCTGTAACAAGTGAGAATTTTGATGCATATTTGCATTATACAACATGTATGACAATAAACTCATTATCATGTGCTTATCCAAATGGTTTTTAAATGTTGTTAACGTATCTGCCTCCACCAGCCACTTCCTGAGTGAAAAATATTCCGTAAGACCAAAAGTCATGGGAGAGGAATTAGGCCATTCGGCCCATTGAGCACCCTGTCATTCCATCACAGCTGATTACTATCCTTTCAACCCTCTTTTCTGCCTTCTCCCCATAACACTTGATTCCCTTCCTAATCAATAACTTTTATCTCTATCTTAAATATATCCACAGCTAACCACACCTCCCAATTCCCTCTGTACTTCTGATAAGTCAAGCTTATCGTCATCTAATTGCACAAGTACAACCCAATGAAAAAGCATTCTCCAGTCCTCGGTGTAAAACATACAGACACACAACCAGACAAAACGCGCATACAGACAAACAATACATATGCAGGACAAGTATTCATCTATACAAATAAACATTGTCTTGTGAATACGAGAGTCTCGGGTGGTTAGTGTGAATAAATAAATAAACATTGTCTTGTGAATATGAGAGTCTTGGGTGGTTAGTGTGAGTAGTTCCTTTGCTCATTAAGCGTTCTTATTGCCTGTCCGAAGAAGCTGTTTCTCAGCCTGGTGGTGCTGGCTCTGATACACCCATAATCTTTTTCTCAACAGGAACAGCTGAAAGGTGTTGTGTGCAGGGTATAAGGGGTCCTCAAAACCATAAGATACCCTTTGAATTTCCGATCTCTTGCCTAAAACAAATGCCTTCTACTTTTGGACATCCCTGTGATGGGCAGAGGAATCGTACCCAAGCCAATCCTCTCATCATCCTGTAAACCTTTATCTTGTCAACCCCTCGGCCTTCACACTCCAGGAAAATAAACCCAGTCTCTACTTGCGTTTGAAATGCTTTATCCAGGTAATGACCTGGTTAAATGGCTATGCTCCCTCTCCATTGCTGTACCATCCTTGCTGGATTAGCAGAATGGAAAAATGGAAGACTGACGTGTCTAGTGAACGTTTTGTGAGATTAGAACTTTCCAAGGCATGGAATAACCAGCATTTTTGATGTGTTGCAAGTTGCCAGCAGGCTGTGGGCTGCTGGCGGCAGGCTCATGAGAACCAGGAATTGGATCCGGGATTTGAGAGGGTGTTGAGGGCAGGAAGGGTTCCCAAAGTGGCCTCGGGCGCTGAAGGCTTCCTAATCGTCTTGGAGGTTTGGGATTTGAATGACAATGGTTTGAATAGGTCTCTGTGGAGCTGGAAAGCCTGCAGGAGATCTGGAGGTGAATCCATGGGCACTTGATGACTCTATAGGGCCTCTCTTTTGCTGCTCTTTCTCCTATTGTGAGGGGTGCTGGGCAATGATCATGCTGACTCTTTGCCTTATTATGTGACATTTTAAGGGGCTGAACATCCAACTCTTTCTCATGTGTAACTGATGGAAACAAGATCATATTCATTCCAGTTCAAAGTCAGAGGAGAAGGGTGGAGACATGCCAATGGGCATGTAAAGAACTAATAGATTCAGGCACAAATAAATATTTGGTATATTCACAAAAAAATGTATTTTCTTTGGATGTTTTAGTAAATAAAATGTTTCGCTATTTGAAAATGCTAGCAAAAGAATTTTTTGGGCAGTAGAAATCAAAATTAAGGAAAAGATTGTCTTGTCAAAAAGAACTTTTGTATGTTTTTTTATATATATTCTGCCCAATAGGCTAACTGAGTCATTAATGGACGAAAGAGGATCTTTGAGGCAATGCATGGGAAAATACATATGTGTGTGTGCGTGCGCGTATGTGTGTGCATGCACACGTGTGAATGTGTGTATGTGTGCGCGTGTGTGTGTGCGTGCGCGTGAATGTGCGTATGTGTGTGCGTGTGCACGTCAATGTGTGTGCGCGCATGTGTGGGTGTGGGTGTGTGTGTGTGCAAGTGAATGTGTGTGTGTTTGGTGTGTGTGTGTGTGTGTGTGTGTGTGTGTGTGTGTGTGTGTGTGTGTGTGTGTGTGTGTGTGTTGTCATGATGTGGGGCAATGTCAGAACTAATAGTCCATCTTTGTTGATCCTCAAGATGTTTTATTGAACCAGTCTCTACAGAGGAAACCCACGCAGTCACAGGAAGAACGTACAAACTTACCCAGACAGGCCTGAGGTGAAGATTGAACCCAGGTCTTTGGTGCTGTGAGGCAATGGCTCTACTGGCTGCACCACTGTGCTGCCATCGAAGGTGTGTTGGGTTCCTCCACCAGAGCAACTCAGAAAGTCAGGCAACATCGATTGAGCACAAGCGGTCGGCGTTTCGTGCCTGATCCCGATATCAGGCATCAGGGTAGCAAGCGTCAGGTCTGAAACGTCAACTACCTCCTGCTATCTGATAGATATTGCATGACCTGCTGAGTTCTTGTGCATTTTTGTGCATTGTTCCAGTTGCCCAGGATCTGCAGTCTTCCTGCTTAACCTGTGTGTTGGATTCTAAGATCAAAGTTCAGATTTATTTTCAGAGTACATACATGATACAATGTTGGGAAGTGTAGGTCATGCATCTGGGTAGAAAAATAATAGATGGATAGTCTATTATTTAGATGGGGAGAAAATTCAATATTCTGTGGTGCAAAGGGACTTGGAGTCCTTGAGCAGGATACCCTAAACATTGACCTCCAGGTTGGTTGGTGGTGAAGAAGGCAAATGCAATGTGGGCATTAATTTCATAAGGAATAGCATGTAAGAGCAGGGTTATAATTTTGAGACTTTATAAATCACTGGTGAAACTTCTCTTGGAGGACTATATATAGTTTTGGGTGCCTTATTTGAGAAAAGATCTGCTGGCATTGGAGAGAATTCAGAGAAGATTTACTAGAATGATGCCAGGAATCAAATGGCTCTTGGACTGTACTCATTGGAGTACAGAAGGATGAGGGGGTGGGGGCGGGATCTCAGAGGCATTTTGAATGCTGAAAGGCCTAGGCAGAGTAGATGCTTCCCGTGGTATGGGATTCTGGGACAAGAGGGCATCAATTTAAGTCAGAGATGTGGAAATTATTTTTGACAAAGGGTTGTGAATTTGTGGAACGTTGCCACAGGTGGCTATGGAAGCATAGTTGTTGGGTATATTTAAGGCAGAGATTAACAGGCATTTGATTAGTCAGACCATTAAAGGTTACGAGGAGAAAGCTGGGAGTGGGGCTGATTAGGAGGATGGATCAGCTCATGATTAGAATGGTGGAGCAGATTCAATGGACCAATGGGCCATCCTTTATCTTCTGATATTATGATGATATCACATACAACCCTGAGATTCTATTTCCTGTGAGCCAGGCAGAAGTTTTACATATCGGTAGCACAGAAAAGACTCACAAAAAAGATCGGGGTATAAAAGAGAAATTAAAGAAAGAAATATAAATAAATTGACTGTGCAATACATTTTAAAAAAAATCTTCAGTATAGATAATGGGCAAAGTAAGAGTCTTTAAATGATCTACAAGAGGCAGTGTTTCAAAGGAGCAGCCAAAATCATCAAGAACCTTCACCACCCAGACCATGCTCCCTTCTCATCGATACTATCAGGAAGGATGTACAGGACCCTGAAGGCACACATCCAGCCTTACAAAAACAGCTCCATCCCATCTGCCATCAGATTTCTGAATGAACAATTAACCAGAGACACGACCTCACTTGTTTTCTCTTAATTTGCACTATTTTTTTAAATGTAGTTTATTTACAGAAATGTAATTTGATAGTGATTTTTACAACAGTAATGTACAATACTGCTTCCGCAAAACACTGAATCCTCATGACACATGTTCATGACAATAAATTCTGTTTCTGATTCTTGTTGTTTAGAAATCTGATGGTGGAGGGGTAGCAGCTGTTCCTGATCTGGTGGTGTGAATCTTGTGGCACCTCTACCTCTTTCCTGATGACAGCAGCGAGAACAGAGCGCGTGCTGGGCGGTGTGGATCCTTGATGGTTGCTGCTGCTCTCCGATGGCAGTGTTCCCTGTCAATTTTCTCGATGGTGGAAAGAGTTTTGCCTGTGATGTACTGGGCTGTGTCCACTACCTTCCTCAGAGCTTCCTGCTCAGAGGTATTGGTGCCTTGATACCAGACTGTGCCTCCCCAAACTCCTGAGGAATTAGAGGCGCTGATGTACTCCTTGTGCATGTAATGTCCTCCTCAGCCTAGAACCAGTTCATTTCCTTTTGGTGAGTCAATGCAAATGAAGTCACACGTGAGAGACTTAAATCTCTGTTTAAAACAATATGCATAGAATAGGAAGAATAGAATAAAGAACAATGTGCTGAAGAAGTTAAAGCAAGGCTTCAACACACAGATTATACCTTAATTCCAAGGAAACAAATGCTATATATAGCTTTTTATACTGATGGAGACTGACATTACAATTTTGATTGTTTGCATTCTGATGACTGTTTCTCTTTGCGTGTTCATCTTAATTCATGAATGAAGTTGTTAATGTAAGAGAGAATCTTGCATGGAAAGGAAATGCTCCTCCTGTCTCCAATACTCCTCCCTCCCCTGCACACCATCCCCTGTTGTTGAAGAGTGAACTCTCTCTCTGCCAACGTCATGGTGCGATTGTGCTCACAGCTGACATCAGAGGCAGGGGACTGCAAGGAGCCAAATGTTTGAAAGGTAAGTAAAGAGAAAGGCAGCCAGTCCAACATCAGCATTTCTTCTTGCTCGCAATATTTCTACGAATAGAACATAAACAAAAACGATTAAGAAAACGACTTTGCACAAAAGTGCTGGAGAAACTCTGCTGGTCGCAGATCATCCATAGGAAGTAAAAGTTTTGGGCCTGAGCCCTTCTTCTGGAGTTAACTGAGGGGGAGCGGTGAGAGAGCCTTTCATAGAACTCCCTTTGAAGAGAGGAGGAGAACTTTTTCAGCGTAGGCATCCCTCGAAGAAACTTCACAGTGGAGCAGCCGAATGAAGTCTGCAGATGTTGGAGTCAAGTATAGTACCTCAAAGTCCTGGAGAAACTCAGCAGGTCACGTAACATTCATAGGAAATAAAAGGCCATCAACGTTTCAGGCCCAGGCCCTTCTTAACCATTCCTCTATCCATGCCAATGTACCACCCTGACTTTTTTTTTAAAGTCTCACGTAGTATGATGGCTTATGAAATACCTTGTGCGACACAGTACATAGAACAGTGCAACTCAGGAACAGGCCCTGTAGCCCTAGATGGCTGTGCCAACCACGGTGCCAAATTAAACTAATCCTACCTGCCTGCACATGCTCTGTATCCCTCCTTTCCCAGCCTGTGCATGTGCCTGTCTAATTCCCTCTTTAACCATGTTATCACATTTACTTCCACCCCTCTTCTGGTGCTGTTTTCCAGGCACCCACCTATGTGTAAAAACAACTTGCTTCACTTCTTCCCTTCTCACATAAACCTAAGTCCAGTATTTAAAGTTTCCACTCTGGGAGAAAGACTCTGACTCTCGACCCTCTCTGCGCATGTATACTAGGTCGCCCCATCAGCCTCCTACATTCCATCCAAGTTTGTCCAACCTCTCCTTATGGCTACTATTCTCCAATCCAAGCCCTCTCCTGGTGAACCTCTTCTATGCCCTCTCTAAAGCTTCCCCAACCTGTGGTGACCACATCTGCCCTCAATACTCCAAAAGTGGCCGAACCAAAGCTGTACACAGCTGCAACATATCTTCCTAGCTTTTATACTCAACACTCTGATTGATGAAGGCAAGCAGGGAAATCTAATGCACTGGTTCCCTTAATCCTCTACCTTGCTTGCATTCTAACACAACTCCAGCAAATTTATCAAGCATGATTTCACTTTTATAGAAACACAGTCTCTGTTTGGTTGTCTGATCATTTTGTCTGTCTCCTGCTATTGCTTTTATAATGCATTTTCTCAATGACAGATGTTGGGCTAATATGCCAAAAACTTTCTCCTTTAATAGTATCATTAAATTTGTGGTTTTCCATTCCTTTGGAACCACTCCAAAATGCAAAGAATTTTGGAAGGTTTCAACCTATCCACTATCTCTGCATCCACTTCTCTAAGATTGTTGGACACAGATCTGGTGAAAGGCATGATGCTGGCCAGGAGAACAATGCAGTCATTGTGTTTGGAGGTACGAGGTTATGGTGACAAGAACCCAGATAGTGTTGAAGATTGAACAAAACAGATGGCTTACCTCTCACTAACTGCTCTACAGTTCTCCACTGTTGTTGACTGAATCAACTAAACATTGGACATGGTCCGTCCAGTTATTCATCTTCACTTTTGGGACAGGTTCCAGCCTGCAGTTCTCTTTTCTTGCCTGGGATCGACAAAAACAACCCACAAGAAATTCAAGGATGATGAAGAAATAAAATATTCTGGTAAATTCCACTCTGGTCCCTAAATCAAAAATTGAAAGGCAATCATATCATTGGTATACATTACGACCTGATATTGCCCATTTTAAACCAGCCCACAGTATTGTAATATCCTAGATAACTAAAAATCAATTTATTCTTTTACAGACTAGCATATCTATTCAAATGCTTAAGCTAGATGTAATGCAGATTTTCAAAGAAGACCAGGAAAGCACCATGAAATCATGGGCTAAAACTGGTTCAGCCCTAAATACCATGAAGGGAATCCCTTTCTATTTTGGTCTCTCCCTCTCTCCACCCTTTTGAGTTTCTCTTTCTCTCGATTTCTTCTTCTATCACCCTCTCTGATATCACTCTCCCCCTTCTCTTTCTTCCTCTCTTTTCTTTTTCTCTCATTCTATCCTTCTTTCTTTCTCCCTCTCTCCCTCTCTTTTTCTCTGCAGGACCCGTTGGAATTTATTTCTAAGATTCGCCTGAAACACTGAACAATTCAGAAAGTAAAAGGCGAGAGAGTGCCCAGAAATTCTCCACAGAAACACTCTGATCCAACTGTTTCTTGGCACACTATCTGATTATTGGAGAGTGTAAACTGAGGGCTTCATTCACATGCTACCTTGTAACTGGGATGAGATAGAAGATGGTGTTAGCTGGGGCACTAACTAAGACAGTCAAAGAGATGTCCCATTGGAATAGAAGAATGGCAAGGTGGGAGTAAGGAAAATATTAAATGAATGCCAATAGATTTAAAGCCTCAGCAAAGGGTATCAGAATTGCCAAAAGCATAATCACAGCTTCCATTGATTCCCTTTGTGGCAGCATGGATAACATCGTGGTCAGCACAACACTAACAGCTCCAGCGAACTGGGTTCCAATCTGACACTGTCTGAGAGGTGTGGTACATTCTCCCCATATCTGCATGGGTTTTCTTTGGGCACTCCAGTTTCTTCCCACCCTTCAAAATGTACTGTGGTTGTAGGTTAACTGGAGTATTTGAGTGACTCGGGCTCATGGGCCGGAAGGGCCTGTTACTGTGCTTTTAAAATTTATACTTTAAATAGATACATCAATGAGATGAGTTAGCAGTGTATTCTGGAGGTTTACTATTCTCTGGTGGAGGAAGGAAGGATCCCATAGTCTCTAATCTTGCTGCATGCCTTACTGAAATCCTCCAGCAGTAATCTTTGTTCTAGATTCCAGCACCCACGGCCTCTTTTAATATTGTTTTATATTTATTTCCAACACAGTTGAAGCCGATTCCTGTCACTGAAACCCATGCCACCCAATTACACCTAAATTATCCTACCGACCCTGTACATTTTTGGAGGGTGGGAGGAAACCAGATCACCCTGGGGACACCCATGCAGACACAGGGAGAGCATACTGCACCGGATTCGAACTCGCATCACTTGTGCTGGAAGTGAAAATTTAAACTCTGTCAAATGGAAGACAGAAAAGGAGATCATAAATATAAAAAGACACATAGATTTTTAATGAATTGGAAATGAAGGGTCATGGGGAACAGGCGGGTAAGTGGAGCAGAGTCCACAGCCAAATCGGCCTTGACCTTATTGAATGGTGCAGCAGTCTCGATGGGCCAGATGGCCGACTCCTACTCCTATCTTCTTGTGTTCTTCTGTTCTCAAGATCAAGATCACCTACACTTCCTAGGAATTGCCTCCCCTGACAGAGACCAAATGTTACCTTGTGTTAGAGGCCGCAGATCTTGATACCATTTTGTCGTATCCCTTGCATCCCTTGCCATCACCCCTGTTCATTGTGGTAGCCGGGCTTTTTCTTGGGGAGGAGTGAGGAGGGAAAGGAGGTCAAAAGCAATCACCTGAAACAGGAGGCAGAACATGTCCACAGAAGGTATCCCGTGATTGGATGGTTCTGAAGAGAGTGCAGCCAATGCATCTCATCCAAGAAGCAAACAGCTCATCTCACAAATATGAATGCCCTGAATTAGATCACAATTAGTGAGGACTGGGAAGAACATCTCCTCCACAATCTCCATCAGTACCAGAGCACAGAGAGCTAAATTCTTAGCCCTCTGCTCTACTTACTTTACACCGACGACTGTGTGTCTCGGTACAAAATAACACCATCTACAAATTCGCTGACAGTACCACAGTAGTGGGTGGTATAAAAAGGGGCAATGAATCAGATAGGAAGGAGATTGAAAACATGGACAAATGGTGCACTAACAACAACCTTGCATTCAATGTCACCAAAACCAAGGAGCTGATTGTAAACTTCAGGAAGGGAAAACCAGAAGTGTATGATCCAGTGATCACTGGGGGTTCAGAGGCAGAGAGGGTGAGCAAATTTAAATTCTTGGGAGTCACTATCTCAGAGGACCATTCCTGGTCGTAACACATGAATGTTATCATGAAGAATGCATATCAGCACTTCTACTTCGAGTTTTCGAAGGTTTGGTATGACATCAAAAACCTTGGCAAATTTCGTGGAAAGTGTGCTGACTGGCTGCATCATAGTCGTTCCTGAGTGTAAAGCCCTGCAAAACATAGTGGGCATGACCAAGTACATCACAGACAAAGCTCTTTATTGAGAAAATCTACAGGGATTGCTGCCTTCAGAGAGCAATAGCCATCATCAAAGACCCACACCACCCAGCACACACTCTGTTCTCGCTGCTGCCATCAGGAAAGAGGTCTAGGTGCCACAAGACTCACACCACTAAGTCAGGACAGCTGCTACCCCTCTACTATCAGACTCCTCAACAACAAACTCAATCATGGACTCATTTAAGGATTCTTACTTTGCAAATTATTTATTACTGACTATGTATTTTCTGTAGTGCACAATCAGTTTATTTACATTTCTTTTTTTGTTTACATATCTTGCTTTTGAATATGTTTCTTTTCTTGAGTACAGTTACATTAAGTAGAAATTCTGCCTGGCCTGCAGGAAAAAGAATCTCAGAGTTGCATGTGATATCATTAATGTACTCTGACAATTAATCTGAACTTCGAACTTTAAATTTATACATTTTGAATGCAAGAAGAAAACATGCTTATGATGAAATACTCTTTTTCCCAAAACAAAGTGAGATAACAGTTGTGCATTTGGTTTGCAAAGTTGTGTATCCTTAATTCTGCTGATGGCAATTTCCTTGAAAACCCTGCTTATTACTGTCCTGAGATCAAAGGAACTCCCTTATCCCCAGGTCCATCTCAGAGGCTGTAAAAAGCCTTTCATCAATCGATGTAAGTTTCAGCTCTGTTAGGCATTGGCTCACCTTTTATTAAAATGATTTCCGCCTTCCACAAGGTTCCAGCTGTTCATTGGATTTCTGGACCCTTTCATTCTCTCCAGGAATATCTCCCGCACTTCCTGAAGTTACTGTTACAGCTGGAATGTGGCTCCACCAGCAAAAGCCATCACAGCTACTTCATCCAGGGATTCGTTTTTCATTTGGGAGACAGAGGACGTTCAAACTCAGGTGACATCAAAGCCAGCCGCTTTCCCTATATCCCCAAGGGTGCCTTTCCTGTTCTCAGACAAGTGCACGCTCCATCCATAGGACATGAACAGGCCCTTCAGCCAACCTGCATGATGCCCAAATCCAAATCCACTCTGCTGTGTGTACCTGAGAAAGATCCCTCTATCTCCATCATAGTCATGTGTCATTAATAAGTAATTAGAAGAAAGAATTCCAGCTAATTTCTGAAGCTGAGACTAAAGTTGGAAATTTTCTCCTTGGAGTTCCTGCTGCTCCAATGTTTCTTCAGCAGATTAAGGACATCAGCCAGGAACGTCAGTGTTGGAAATGTGAAAAGTACAAGCAGTTTTTATTTTATTCACTCAAGGGCTGTGGGTTTCACAGGCTGAGCCAGCATTTCATTTTCCCTCTCTAATTGCCTTTAAGAAGGAGGCAGTGAGCTGCCTTCTTGAACTTCTGCAGTCCCTGAGATGTGGGTGTGCCCCTCAATACTGTCAAGGAGGGAGTTGCAGGATTATGACCGAGTTTTGAGAAAGGACAGGGACAGGCTACAGAGCAATGCAAACACAACCTGTGCCATCTTGGGCATCAGTCAACCATTATCCCTGTACTCAGCCTTCTGGTTTGTTCTTCCAAACTATATCACTTCACACTTACCCAGAATGAACTCCACCTGCCACTTTTCTGCCCATCTCTACATCCTGTCTATATCCTTTTGTAACCTTCAACAACCTTCAGCTCCATCCACAACTCCTCCAACCTTCATGTCATCCACAAACTTACTGACCAATCCCTTCCACCTCTACATCCAGGTCATTTATAAAAATCACAAAGAGCAGGGGTCCCAGAACAAATCCCTGTGGATTGGGGATATAGTCACTGACCTCCAGGCAGAATTCTTTCCTTCCACTACTACTCTCTGCTTTCTTCCTGCAAGCCATTATTTTTATCCACACAGCCAAGGTTCCACTGATCCCATGACTCATGACTTTCTGCATGAGTCTCTCATGACTTTCTGCATGAGTCTCTCATGGGCGACCTTGCAAATGCCTTGCTAAAATCCATGTAGTCCACATCTACCACCCTACCCTCATCAATTTATTTTGTTTCCTCCTCAAAAAATTCAATTAGGCTTGTGAGGCACGACCTTCCCTTCACAAAGCCATGCTGACTATCCTTGAGTAGACTGGACTTCTTCAAATGTTCATATATCGTATCCTTAAGAATTCTCTCCAATAGTCTGCGCACCACTGACAAAAGACCCACAGGTCTATAATTCCCAGGATTCTCCCTACAGAATTACTGTTTTTAAACAAGGGGGCTACATTTGTCATTTTCCAATCCTCCAGCACCTCCCCTAAGGCCAAAGAGGATTCAAAGATCATAGCTCCTACCCCAGCTATCTCTTCCCACAACAACCTGGGTTAAATCGTGTCTGGCCCTGGGACATCAATCTTGATGTTTTTAAGAAGATCCCACACTTCCTTTTCCTTAACCTCCACATTGTCCAGCACACAGGCCTGTTCGATTATGACCTCACCCTAATCATGGTCCTTTTCTCTTGTGAATACTAAAGCAAAGTATTAATTTAGGACCTCCTCAACCTCCTCTGCCTCCCGGCACATGTTGCCTCATTTATACTTTAGCAGTCCCACCCTCATTTTTGTCTTCCTTCAGTTCTTCACATAAGCATAGAACACCTTGGATTCTCCTTAATCCTTTATGCCAAGGCTTTCTCATCCCCCCCTTAGAGCGCTCCTATGTTAAGCTCCTCCCTGGCAACCATGTACTTCTCATGAGCCCTTCCTATTTTCTGTCCTGTTTCTTGTATCTAACGTCTGCTTCCTTCTTCCTCTTGACTAGTTGCCTCACCTGTTTCATCAGCCATGGTTCCCTTTTCCTACCATCTTTTCCTTGTCCCAGTGGGACAAACCTATCCTGAACTCAGCACAAGTGGTTCCTAAACTTCCTCCACATTACTTCTGTGCTTTCACCCTTGAACAACTGTTCCCAATTTACTCTTGCTAGATCCTGCCTCATCCCATTGTAATTAACCCTTCCCCAATTAAGCACTTTCCCATTTTGTCTGTTTTTATCCTTTTCCATAGTGTAGAGCTCGTTGAAAGAATCAAAGACTTGTTGATCCAAACCAAGGCTTTTATTAGCAAAAGACAGGAGCTCTTCACAGGTGGCCGACCAGTCTGGAATGATCCGACCTGGCTAGGGACACAACCCTTTAAGGCCCAGACAGTAGGCGTGGCTAAGCTCTCAGCCAATCACTGTAACACAGTCTAGATACTGTAACTATATACACTATATACATTGGTGATAGATCTGTACTATCACACATAGCTATGCTGAAACTAAGGGATTTGCAATCACTCTCAGCAAAATGCTCCCCCACTAAGAGGTCTGCCACCTGACAAGGTTCATTACTCAGCACTAAGTCCAGTATGGCCTCTGCTTTTGTCTGCCGGGACAACATAATGTATCAGGAATCTTTTTTGGGCACATCTGACAAATTCAGCCTCATCCATCTCTCTTGTAGTCAGGAGGTGCCAGTCATTATTAGGGAAGTTGAAATCATCTTTAGATGAAGTGAGAACACATACGTTAGGGTGGAAGATGATGGACATAGAAATTACAGCACAGTACAGGCTCTTCAGCTTCACAATGTTATGCTGACACATGTAGACCTACTGAACAACAATCCTTTCCTAACCATAACCCTCTATTTTCCTATATACATGTGCCTATCTCAGAGCCTTTTAAATGTCCCTATTGTACCAGCCACCATACCAGTCCCAGCAATGTATTCCAGGCACCTACCACTCTCTGTGAAAAAATAATGAGGTGAAGTTACTATGGCAAGCAAATTGGACTTCCTTCTGGGGTCCAAGGGGGGCATGCCTATCTGCGGCAAATTGTCCACCTCATCAGTGTCTGGCAATCCTTGTTTCTGATATAATTGGCTCTCTTTTTTATCTATGCAAAACATCTCTATGGAGTGTATTGCATTCAGCAATGCAACATCCCTCAGTACCGCAGCATGCACATGCACCTGACCATACTGGACCCTCAGGCACCCGGCTCACACCTCGAAATCTGACATGATCCCAGCTCCTGGCCATCGGTCACAGGGTTCAGGATTGTTGGCACCAGGAGTGCAGACAGTGAAATAAATAACTTCTTCACCCAGGAGAGTAAATACAGGAATTGAAGCCAAAACAGTGGGCATCAGGATCATTGATTCTTCTGAGCAAGAGAGTTGGAATAGAAACACAGATTCCTGTGGTCTGGAATCGGGGAGAGAAAGTGAAATTCCAACTCTCAGAGCAGATTTGTGGATTGCTCCACTCCGCCGTGGAATTAGAAGCTTCCCCATCTATCTTATCTGGAAACATTCCTCTTTTACTCTCCTGGAGAGAGTTGGCTGTTGTGTGTAATTTCGAGAGGTGCACTGTTAATGTACTGAAGTAATCAAACCAGAAGCAGCATTTACCAGTCCATTGTTCCATCTCTTTTCCTTTAGTTCTCACTGAAGTTCTTTAATCATGAATTCAAGATTCAAGATCATTTTATTGTCATATAATAAAACAGAAAATGTGATATAACACAAAATTTCCTTTAGTCTACCATAAGACAGACAGAGATTCGCCATCAGCAGAAATTGCCTGGTAGCCCCCTTACAGAGAAGCAAAAGAGAGTCCCCACTGAGTGTCCATGGATTCATCTCCAGGGCTCCCACAGCCTCTGCAGCTTTCAGTCCAAACCATCGACAGCCTGAGCTTGACCTATGAACCTCCGACTGTCAGGAAGCCCTCAATGCCTTCGGCACCCTCCCACATCTCGGTTCCGATACCACGTACCCCTTCAGCCAGTTTCAAGACAGGCTTCAGCAGTCTGCAGTCTGGTGTGAGTCCCTCAATTGTAGTCACCTGCAGCCCACAGCCTACTTGGGTTCCTCATCTCAAGTCACAAGCCTGCCGTCTGTGTGTTCTTCAGCCTCAGAGCCCCTCGCTGGTCCACCACTCAAATAAATCCCTTCCTCAGCTCAGTACCTCCCACTGTCTTGGAAAAGATGTCAAAGGTATTAAAAGTAAAAACACACATGGAATATGGAAACAAGGTATCATACATTGAATAAGGGATAAGGTCTGAAACGTTGCTAATTTATCTTTACCTCCTATGGACACTGCGAAACAGGTTGAGTTCCTTGAGCATTTCTGTGCGTTTTTGCTGCAATCATAGCATCTATAGTCTTTTGTGTTTCGCTCAACATATGAAAGGACCTACCCCATCCCGATCCCACTCTCTTCTCTCTCTTCTGTCACGAGTGCACCATTGGAGTACACTCTCAATGTAGAGTTTGGTTTATGGGCTTAAATGTTGCTCCAAAGATGATTGACCATAAGATCATTGTATTGTGGTATTGAGGGACTACTTCACTCTCATATTTGAAATGGATACTCTCGTTTCCCTCTCAAGTGGACCTTGGAACAGTGTGTTAAAAAGCAGAAGGAATGTTTAAATGTCATGGACAATATTTATCCTTCAATCGACTGTGAAAATAAATAATGTGTTCGCTGTGGTTTGTGGGGCATAGAACTACATAAATTGTGCTTCTACATCACACCACAAAGTCTCTTTAATTTAAAATGATTGTAAGGTTTGAAGGGATGTCCACAGTTTGCAAAATGCGCTTGATTATGGGGCAGCACATTTAGCATAGCGGTTACCACAACACTGTTATAGCACCAGCAGTTGTTACCGAGGTTCAAATCCTGCACTGTAAGGAATTTGTACGTTCTCCCCATGTGTGCATGAGTTTCCTCCGGAGGGCTCCAGTTTCCTGCCACCTTTCAAAATTTACCAGGAATTGTAGGTTAACTGGGTGTAATTGGGTGACACAGGCTCATGGGCCAACAGGGTCTGTTACTGTGCTAAATTACTGTGTCTAAATTTTCTTTTTTTTAAATTATAAGCTTAGTTTTAGATACTTAGGAATTGAAATTGAAGACACAATAGGACAAGAACTCATTGCTTTCTCATTGTAAGGACTCTACACCTCCAAAATTGCAGCACACCTTTGGCAGCTGAGAGTCAATGACAAAGAGTCATACGCCATGGAAACTTGCCCTTCAGTCCAACTCATCAACCTTGTCCAAGTTTTCCATCAGAGCTTGTTCCCATTTCCCTCTGCTTGACCCATATCATTCTAAAAATGCAGAAATGCAGGATGAACTCAGCAGATCTTGCAACTTCCATAGGAGGAAAAGATATGTAACCAACATTTTAGGCCTGAAACATCGGTTATGTACCTTTACCTTCGGTGAACACAGTGAGACCTGCTGAGTTCCTACAGCATTTCAGAATCAGAATTTATTGTCATGAACACGTCACGAAATTCATTGTTTTGTGGCTGCTTCACAGTGCAAGTATTTATATAAACCTCATTGCAAAATAAAAATAGTATACGGAAAAGAAAAGTAAGGTAGTATCAGGTTCATTGTTCATTCAGGAATCTGATAGCAGAAGGGAAGAAGCTGTCCTTGTGCCACTGAGTCCTCATCTTCATGCTCCTGTACTTTTTACTCGATGATAGCAGTGTGAGGAGGGCATGGCCTGGATGGTGGGCGTCCTTGAGGATAGAGGCTGCTTTCTTTAGACACCACCTCTTGTAGAGATCTTCGATGGAATGAAAACTGGTGCCTATGATGTCACAGGCTGACTTAACAGCCCTCAGAAGTTTTATCGTCCTGAGTGTTGGCACTTCCATACCAGACGGTGATGCAACCTGTAGAATACACCTGTAGAAGTTTCCAAGAGTCTTTGGTGACATACCAAATCTCCTCAAAGTTCTCAAAAAGTGTAGTCTCTGGGGAGCTTTCTTCATGATTGCATCAACATGGAGGCTCCAGACAGACCTTCAGAGATGTTGACACCCAGGAATTTAAAGTTCTTGACCCTCTCCACTGCTGACCCCTCAATGAGGACTTGTTCATGTACTCCTGATTTCCTCCTGAAGTCCACAGTCATCTCTTAGGTTTTGCTAATGCTGAGTACAGGTTGTTGTTGTTGTGACACCACTCAACGAGCGGATCTACCTCCCTCCTGTACCCTTCCTCATTGCCGTCTGTGATTCTGCTGATAACTGTAGTGTCATAGGCAAATTTGTAGACGGCATTTGAATTGTGCCTGGCCACACACTTGTAGGTGTAGAGGTTTTCCTACAATCACAGCATCTGCAGACAGTGTTTCTCTCTGTATCCCTTGATGTCCATCCTATCCATGCACCTTTCCAATGTTCTTTAAATGTTGTAATTTTACTCACCTCCACCTCTCTGGCATCTTGTTCCTCCTTGTGGCTGAATCAGTTGGCCCTCAAGTCCCCTTTAAATCTCCCTCACTCACCTTAAACTTATGTCTTCTTGTTTTAGATTCTCCTACCCTGAGGAAAAGAACTTATCCATGTTCCTCATGACTTTGTAGGATCACCCCTCAGCCTCATAAACTTCAGAGTAAAAAGCTGCTCGACTGTCCTGTTCTCCTTGTAACTTAAGAGACCTTCCCCACCTCCCCCCCCCCCCCACCAAGTCTCCCTGCCAGACTCCACAATATCCTCATGAAAAAGAAATAGGAAAATACACCAACTTTCTATTTATATAATATCCAGTTAAATAGCAATAAATATCTTCCCACTCACAATTAAGTATACAACTTTTAACAATCCAGATTGATACCATCCCTTGTACATCTAACAAAATAAATATCTAACTTATTTGCAAACATCCAACTGGTTATAAATCCATGAATTATATTCCTATTTTAAAGCAAAATGCACACTTGACTTTATAAAATATATTGCCAACAAACAGATTTATTGATGAAAATAGGCTGAACATTTTAAGCTTTTTTTCAATGGAATAAAATCTCAAATATTCAATACATAGTAGTTATAAAACACATTGCAACATCCAGATTTCTGGTTCACTCCCACTGTGAAGTTGGTATGACATTAGCAACAATTGCAAATTGCTACAGATATGTGGTGGAAAGTGTATTGCCTGGCTGCATCACAGTCTGGTATGGTGACACCAATATCCCTGAGGTAGGGGTCATAGCCCAGGAAATCACGGGCTAAACCCTCCCCACCATCAAGAACATCTACAGGGAACGCAGCCGTGGGAGAGCAGCAGCGATCATCAAGGATCCTCACCACCCAGCCTTTACATGCTTTGTTCTCGCTGCTGCCATCAGGAAAGAGGTACAGGTGCCACAAGACCCGCACCACCAAGTTCAGGAACAGCTGCTCCCCCTCCACCATCAGATTTCTCAACAACTAAATCAATCGGAGCCTCATTTGAAGGCTCTTACTTTTTCACTTTATTGATTTTTTTCCTCTCTGTTAATGTGTTTACATTTCTTTATTTGTTTATGTATGTACGTTGTGTACAGTTTTTTTTGCACTACCAGTAAGTGGTAATTCTGCCTCGCCACAGGAAAAATAATCTCAAGGTTGTATGTGATGTCATGTATGTACTCCGACAATAAATCTGAAATCTGCTTCCTGCAACGGATTAAAATCTCAAATATTTTTAGCCTATAGTTATAAAACACATTGCAACAACCAGATCTCTGGTTCACTCCCACTGTGAAGTTGAATCCAATAATATTTAGGTCCAAAGCTTTCCTTATCCATGTTTAACCTGGTTATATTTACAAGACAAAGTGGCAGAAAAAGGTTATTCAACCCACTGAGTCTGCTTCACCACTTAATCATGAGTGATCCATTTTCCCTCCAGTCCCACTTCCTGGGGTTCTCTCCATAACTTTTGTTACAAGATCAAACCAGCAACCACAAAGAAGGCATATCATATAGCGGTAAAGATGAACAATTACTTTATTAACAAAAAATGCACCTTCAAACTTTAATTCAATATCCCCCCCCCACCCACTTTTATAACAATGCCCACTGGTTACTATGAAAATTTCTATAACAGTGTAAAACTAATAAATTCCCCAGCCTAAATATAACATATGTAATTAAAGTCTAAGTTATATTTCCAACCGGCCAACAGAAAAACTTAGACACAAAACACATAAGACTCACAAAACTTCGATCTCAACCGAAGCAAAAATCATAAACAAAATTCAGTTTGTTTGGTAAACTGAAGCCAAAAGATCTTTGAGAGAGAGAGAGAGAGCACAAAATTCAAAGTTGTCTTGTGTTGCTTGGTCCGGATCCTTCTGGCTGCCTTCGGAAAATGTTCATCCCTTTTTGAAATCCCAACATTCTAAACTGTTCTCCAGACCATGACTCATGCTCTGGACCTCCTTCCACTCCACAGCACCAAGTCCAGAAATCATCCAAGTCCAGAAATTTTTAGATAATTTTCTGCACATGCTCAGTTCGTCTCCCGCTCTCTCAGCAGTCCACCTTCACCTTGGCTCTCTAAGGCAAACTGTCACTTTTTAACATAAAACCACACAACACATAGGCTAATACACAACACAGAACTCTGTAACACTTTAATGCCCTGGCTAAACAAGAACCTATCAATCTTTTCCTTAAATATACCCAATGACCTGGCCTCCACAACTGCCTGTAGCAACAAATTCCACAGATTCACCACCCTTCATTCCTGAAGTTGTGCCCCCCTTGTCCTAGACTCTCCCCCATGAAAAAAAAACTCTATCCATGCCTTTCAACTTTCGAAATGAGTGGGGTGGCACAGATAGCGTAGCAGTTAGCACAACGCTGTTACAGCGCCAGTGATCAGAACTGCTGTTCAAATCCTGCATTGTCTGTAAGGAGTTTATACTTTCTCCCCATTTCTGCGTGGGTTTTCCCCAGGTGTTCCAGTTTCCACCCACCCTTCAAATTGTACTGGAGCTATAGGTCAATTGGGTGCAATTGGGCAGCATGAGCTCCTGGCCAAAAGAACCTGTTACCATGCTGTATATCTAAATTTAAAATTTTAAATTTAAAAATCTAAATTTAAAATAATTACAAATGTAAATTTAAAATTTAATCTCCCGTCATTCTCTTAAATTCCAACGAGTACGGTACAGGTCAAAAGCTGTCAAACACTCCTCATGTGATAATCCTTTCATTCCTGGAATCACCTTTTAAATTTTCAATGTCAACATATCCTTTCTTAAGTAAGAAACAACATCCAGACTGGTTCATTCCCAATGTGAAGTTGATTCCAACAATATTTAATTAAAAGCCTACCATATCCATGCTGAACCAGATTATATTTACAAGCTGGCCCTTGATTAGTAGAAGGACTTACAATGGTGTTCTTCTAATGGTGCTGGTCTGAAATGTTAGTTATTCCGCATTTCAGGGAAAAGCAGAATCCAGCCTACTATTGGGATCAAACCTTCTTCTTACTTAAAACTCCTTGTTGGATTTGGACATCCCGTCTTTCCCCACTAGGAGAGATTCTTTGTTTATTATGACTGGTGTTGCCTAATGGATCATACATGAAGATCAGTAAGGATCAACAAGTATTGGGGCACACTGTTTATTTGGCCTGCTTTTGGTTTTCAGTTTGTAGATATTTCACGTCCTGAGGTCAGAGTTGAATGGCCTTCATAGTTTAAACAAGATTAATATGATGGTTTCAGCAGATATTCCAAAAAAAGAAATAAAACCTTTCATAGCTGAATCGCCAGGCAGGATGGAAAACTGGAAGAAATGTGCCATCTATGAATAAACAGTGTGGTAGCGTTACTGAGGAAAGCTCTTTTCATCTCTACATGCCATACAGGGAAAGATTACTGGAAGAGCTATTTACCACTGATTTCTCATTGACGGATGCAGTCAGACCATTTAGCCAGCTCCTTGATTCATGAGCTTTAACTGGCAGACTTGCCTGATGGAAGTCATGGTTCACCTTCCACTGCACCCACATTCAATGGTCTTTCATCCAGCCAGTACCTAGACAGACTTGACACAAAGATATTTGGGGAAAGGTACCCCTGCGCAGTCTGGACAGCAGGTTTTATGGCGGGTGTCTGGCATTCAATCTGCTGCACGTTGTTTCACTGCCTTCACTGTGGTTTATGAGAGGACATTCTGATGTAGTCGAATCCACTGCTGGTGTGTGATCAAACTGGGCTGTCTTTACTTCCAATCATTCTCGGAATTACAATGCAAATTCAAACATTGGCTGGTTTTGCATGCCCTGACTTTCAAGTCATATCCTGAAGAATCAACACATGCACCTGCTGGAAAAGCTCAGTGGATCAAGTGGTATCAGGAACACTCAGGCGCAGGGCTGTTGGTGACTCGAGGCAAGGAACTCCCACACAGGCTGCAGGCAATTTCCATTTAAAGGACTCAAATCAGGTTGAGGGCTGCTAGAGACTGGCTGAAGGGTGTCATGCATTGGAACTGGGATGTGAGAGGATGCCAAGGGCAGGAGGGGCCTTAAGTGCAAAAGGCTTCTTGATCATCTTGGAGGTTTGGATCTGAAGCTCAGGTTCCTGATGGTTTGGACTGAAGTCTGTAGCTTTGGAGGCTGCGTGAGCACTGGAGGCGAATCCATGGACATTCAATCATTCTGAAGGAACTCTCTTTTGCTTCTCTTTCTCTGACTATAAAGGGCACCAGGCAATTTCTGCTGATGGCAAATCTTTTTCTGTCTTACAGCAGACTAAATGCAATTTAGTGCATTTTATTTTTATTTTATTTATGTCACATTTCTAGTTATTTAAACCATTGTCACCCAATTACACCCAAATTAACCTCCAACCCCATATGTTTTGGAAGATGGGAGGGAACCAGAGCATCCAGGGAAAAACAATGCAGAGATGGAGAGAACATACAAATTCCTTACAGACAGCACTGGATTCGAAACTGGGTGCTGGTGTTGTAATTGCACTAATCGCTACATGAACCATGCTGCACTTCTAAAGAGAATATCTTAGTATGATATCTTGGTTTCATGGGATTGAGATTCCATGTCATGCTGTTATTGTGCTATGTCTTGCCTCCACATCAGGAGGGCTCAAGATTTAGATCATTCTTCTGGGGTCTTAGCACAAAGATCTAGGATAATGCTACTGTCAAGGACTGTGTAGAGCACACATGTCAAACTCTGGCCCACGGGCCAAATTTGGCCCGCGATATAATTATATTTGGCCCGCAAGATCATTTCAAAAATGTATTAGAGGTGGCCCGCTGGCCGCCGCGCCAGTATAGCGCATGCACAGCTAATACTACAAATCCCAGAATGCATTGGCATCAGCCTGCTAATCGCCCCCACCTCCTCTGTTTATGTTGCAGGGTCTCACCATGGACTCTGGTTTTGGGGCCTGGCCAGTGTCAGGGGAAGCCAAGGCCGCTTCCCAGCGCCCGGAACCGGAGGCCTTGGGCCTGACCTCACCAGGACTGTAGCCCACTCCCCCTCCCTGCCGCAGGCCGATCCGCGACCCACGGTGACAGGGCTGCTGATCCGCCAAGATGCCGCCCTGCAGCGAGAGCCGATGCCCCCGCACTGTTGTTGTCCAACCTGATCACCCGCAAACCCCGCTCTCCCGCACACAGGCCTGAGTAAGGATTATGAACTTTAATCTCAGGATAAAACGATCTTCCAATAGTTTTATGTCATAGTGATAAATATATTCCTGGTTAAAAATGGTCCTGCACCTGGATACAAGCTCATTAGGCATAAAACTTGAAAAGTGTGTAAATCAAAGGATATCTGTACCAATGGAAAAAGGGCATGGCAAATAACCCTGCTAGAGTTCATGCCCACAATCAGTCACCCATTTGACTGTTTCAGGAATCATGTTATTCTCCCACATTCTCAATAGCCCTCAGATTTTACTATTCGACAGCACACTAGCAACATTTGACAAATCCTCTATAGAGAAATATTATTTATTGAATATTTTATTTCTCATTTGTTAATGCTTCTGGAAAGAGTTTATCCAAAACTATTATTAAACATTTATTTTACTAAGAAAAAGTTTGACATTACATATGTTGAAAGAAGAGAAAACATGCAGATGTTGTTGAAAATTTTCAATAAATATTTAGTTCGGCCCTCGACTTAGTCCAAGTTTTTAATTTTGGCCCTCTGTGAATTTGAGTTTGACACCCTGGTGTAGAGGGTCCACTACTGAATTGCTGAATTTTAGATGAAATATTAAACCAAGTGAATGGAAAAGATCCAATGCTATTTCAATGGAAAGTGGAGATTTCCATCCATTAACCACTAAAATAGATGATCTGGTCATCATCACTGATCCATAATCAGAATCAATATTTATTGTCAGGATCATGTCACAAAATTCATTGTTTAGTGGCAGCATCACAGGTGCAAATATTGCTATAAATTACATTTTTTTAAATAATAAATTAGTACAAAAGAAGAGGAAGTGAGGTCCATTGTCTATTCAGTCTATGGTCCATTGTCCATTCAGAAATCTAATGGCTGAGGGGAAGAAGGTGTTTTTAGACCACTGAGTGATCATCTTCAGCCTCCTGTTCCTCCTTCCTGATGGTAGCAGTGTGAAGAGGGCATGGCCTGGGTGGTGAAGGTCGGTGAGGGTAGAGGCTGCTTTCTTAGGACACATCCTCTGTAGATGTCCTCAATGGAGTGAAGACTGGTGCCCATGATGTCACTGCTTGAGTTCACAACCCTCTGTAGCCTGTTCCTGCCCTGTACATTGTGACAGTGACTACACTTGAGAAACATTTCAATGGCTGTAAAGTATTGGCAGAGTGTGAAATGCTAAATTAATGCAAATTTTGGTTTTAAGAAACTTTCACACATGTCAGGGGATGAGCTGACATGGTCCTTCCAGAGGAAGCTTGAGGAAAATTGAGCGACGAGAAAATCATAGACCCATTGAGTACTACAGCATAGACATCAGCGGTAAGAAGGTAACCTTTACTATCGATTGCCTAAAACAGGCATATCTGGACTGCAATGAGGCCACCTAAGGCTACGGACAATGGCCCGGACACTGGTTCGGTGGGGGGGGGGGGGTGTGGTTGTGTAGCAGCCTGTGCACAGAGACGCGAAATGGCCCACCAAATGGCTGTTGAAAGTGGCGACCGCACAGACCTGGGGGATGACACGGGCCATCATCCCAGGTGACCTCCGCATGGTGGGAAGATCAGGAGCTCTGGTGGGAACACCGGACAACCAGAGGTCGGCGTTCCGATGATGCAGGCCCCTGATGTCAGCGCCATATAAGCAGATCTGCCTGTGCAATAAAACATCTTCAATTTTGACTCCTTGTTTGGGTGTCTTCCTTCCACACTCTTCATAGCACATATGCTACAGTAACTTAAATAAAATATTTTTTAAAAAGATTCAACGTTCTTTTATTGTCATGTAATAAAATAGAACATGTAATATTACATGAAATTTCCTTTTGCCTGTGCAAGACAGAAAAAGAGTCACCATTAGCATTGCCCGGCACCCCTTACAGTCAGAAAAAGAGAAGCAAAAGAGAGTCCCTTCAGAGGCACTGAATATCTGTGGATTCATTTCCAGCACTCCTACAAGTCTCTACAGTCACACAGATGCCCTGTTCTAACCATTGGCAACCCGAGTTCCAGATCGAAACCTCTGATATGATCAGGAAGCCTTCAAAGCCAGAGTGCCCTCAGCGCTCTCACGAATCCCGGTTCCAATACCTGGTTCCCCCGAACTAGTCTCCAGCAGCCCACAGCCTGTGTGAGTCCTTTGCCCTCAAGTTGTCCACAGGTTGCATGGGTCCTTCGGCTACTGAGCCCCTTCCTGGTCTGCTACTGTGGTCACTGTCCTATAGGGTCATCTCCTATGCTTCTCCTTCTCAAAGCTGGCTGTTTCTCCCTGTTACTTTGCACTGAGCCATTGGATAGTATCTTCCGATACACAGAGTTCCGGAAAATTGCTTTGACTCTAAATGAGATGAGGTGATGATGAGAGTTTATTGTAATATACATAATAACAATGTGCAGGTGCACTGAAATTCTTACTTGCTGCAGCCACCCAGGTACAATAATAAAATAATCTACAATAATAAAAATGTAAACTGTCACCAATGCAAGAAAATAATCAATATTAATTGTTGCGGGTAGTGCGTGAAAACATAGTGACGTTTCATTGGTACAAGCAGATCTTTTGATGGTCCTGGTGTAGTTGACGGTTAGGATAAGTTCAAGAGATCGATAACTGTTGGAGAGCAACTGTTCTTGAACTTAGGTGCTGGAATTTGGCTTCTGTACCTTCTATCGGAAGGGAGCAGTGAGAAGAAATTATGACCAGGGTGATGGGGGTCCTTTATGATGTTGGATTAATTTTCAGACAAGAAAACTCGACACCAAAATGGAGGAAGGTTGTCCTGGCGGCTGACTAAGAAATGCCAGTTTGAAATGCCATTTAACTAAACCAAGCAGAAATATTATTTGTTTTAATTGGAGGGTCACAGAGTTGCCATTATTCAAAGGTGTTTTCTAAGTCTCCAAGAGGCAAGGAATTTGAGAAAAGGAAATAGCTTGCATTGGGAAAAGACTTGCATTTTCAATCCTGTCCCCAAATGCGGGGTGAAAACACTCCTGAAGTCTGTGGCTGCAAGCCAGTTTCTTCCACAGACGACCTTATAATGAGATGCTGTGTGGTCGTAATTAAGTTGTACTTCATCAGTACATGATTCAGGCACCTTAAATTCAGTCTGATGTATGCTCCCCACTGTTCACAACACCCTCAAATACACACAGTGGTAAAATCTCTACTGTGAGTGAAACATCAGCTCTATTTCATTTTGGAATGAAGGACCCATGCAGTAGACTAAAAGTTGAGTTGACCGGCTGCATCATGGCCTGGGATGGGGACGCTAATACTCTGAGTGGAAAACTCTGCAAAAGACAGCCCAGTACCTCGCAGACAAAACTCTTCCCTCCATCGATAACATCTACAGGGAATGCTGCCGTCGGAGAGCACACCACCCAGGACATGCTCTGTTTCCACTGCTGCCATCAGGGAAGAGGTATAGGCATGCAGGACTCACACCACCAGGTTCACCAACATCTGCTCCTCCTCCACCATCAGACACCTCAACAACAAACTCAATCAGAGACTCTTTTAGACTCCTACTTTGCACATTATTTATTGTTGAATATTTTCTGTATACACAGTCAGTTTGCACTTCCTTCTTGTTTACATTTTCCTCTTTTGTATATTATCTTTTCATGAGTACAATTTTTTGTGCACTACTGATGATTAGAAATTCTTCCTGGCCCGCAGTAAGAGGAATCTCAGGGTTGCATGTGATGTCATGCATGTACTCTGACAATAAATCTGAACTTTAACATCAACCATGCTATTGAGTGATGAACAGCACAGAGATGTTGGTGGACAGAGGAAGGTAACCTTGTTTAGCTAATGCCTACCTTTTATCTGTTCTTGTTCACTGTGTGCTTGAGACTGGAGATTGTGGGTTCAAGCCCTATTGCAGTGAGGTGTGAATACCTAATTAAGCTGGCTCTCCAGTGCTGAGAAAATATGTAGGAGACCCTCTTTTAGGCTCAAGCTCAAGTTTATTGCCATGCGCACCAAGTTACAGTATTGTGAGCAGTCCAAATGTCAACCCACACCCAGTACAAACACAATACAGAGTGCAGAGCTACAGAAAGAGATCATTTGGTAGAGTGCAAAGGCAACCCTGTTTGATTAGTGTGAGGTTTGTTCAGGAATTTGATAATGGCGGGAAAGAAACTGATATTCTGATGCAACACACAAAAGAGCTGGAGGAAAAGCAATAGGGCAGTCTCAGACTTATGTTAGGAATGCCAGGATTCAAGCATAATTCTGATGTAATATCAAGGCAGTTCCACACCATCAAAAATGGTCTTCTAGACTAATCATTAAATGTCTACCCACTGGCTTAAGGTCCCATTTTATAAAGAGGCCAGAGAATATTTTGTTGGGTACTGACTTTGTTTATCCTTCAACCAACATGATTTAAAATAGATTGGTTTAGCTGATGCATGACTTAATGTGAAATCTGATCTGCGCTAATTGATGGATGCGATTGCTAGGCTATTTGAATGAGTCTGTGGGGAGGAAAGTTGGGGTGAGTTCTTGTTCACTCTCCAGAATACGCAGAGGTCATTTGGAAGTTACATCTTACATCTTTGGTTCCCTCTGTCACAGAACTGTCTGGAACTTGCACAGAATAGTATCCATCTCAAGACCATAGCAGAAGTAGGCCATTTGGCCCATCGAGTCCACTCCACCCTTCCATCATGAGCTGATCCATTCTCCCACTCAGCCCCACTCCCATGCCTTCCCCTCATAACGTTTGATACTCTGACTGATGATGATCTAGGTCTAATTTACACAGCAGAACCAGATTTCCAATCTAATTTAAAATAGGCAGGTAGTTCGGGCATTTGGTGGGAGGATTCTTGTGGAACTGACCTCAGTTAGACTAGGGGTTAGCAGAAGTCAATCTTCTCATGTGCTTGGATCAACCAATGTGCAATTCCAGCACTCTGCCTGAAACCCTCAGTGTTGGCTATGAGACTTCCTGTTCCTGGTGTATTTCTCCCATACATCTTCCATTACTTCACCCGTTGCACAGAAAACCTGGAGACTGATGGGTCTTGGAACTGAAATGTGAGAGGGTGCTACAGCCTTTCTAATTGTGCCTGAGGTGTAGATCTGATGCTCAGGTTGCTGATGGTTTGGACAGAAGGCTTTGTAGCCGAGAAAGCACTAGAGTCGAATTCATGGACACTTGGTGACTCCGTGTGACTCTTCTGCTTTTCTTTCTCTGACTGTAAGAGGTGCTTGGAAATTTCTGCTGACAGTGAATTTTTGTCTGCTTTACAGTAGACTAAAGGAAATTTGGTGTAATATCACATTTTCTGTTTTATTACATGACAATAAAATAATCTTGAATCTTGAATAATCTTGAAGAATGTTCACCAGGATTGCAGCCTAAATGACCCGGTGGAAAAATGCCACTGTTTTTTCTCCACGTGTGCTTTTTCTCTCTTGCTCTTCATCTCACCCTCTCAGAATCAACCTTTGTTCAGTTTCCCGTTGTGTTTATTTTACTTCCTGTCTCAAACACTCTTTGTAGTGGTGACTTCCACACCCCTGACCATCCCAGTGGTGTTTGAAGTGAATTATTTTTCCATCCCTTCTCTTCCTCTCTAGTAGCCTAGAATAATGTTCACCTTGAAGAAGGGCTCAGGACTGAAATGTCAGTAATATATCTTTACCTCCTATCGACTCTGTGAGACTGAATGAGTTCCTCCAGCATTTCTGTGTTTTTAACTACAATCACAGCATCTGCAGACTTTCGTGTTTCAATTTAATGTTCACTCCGGTCCTGTAACTTGTGGAGTTCACAGAACGGAACCAACGCAATAATAATTAAAATATAAATGAAAAGTTGCTTGTCCCAGGTTTCAGCTCCGAGCAAATAAAATTCCACTTGGAATACAGTAATGCAAGGCACGACTTAACTCAAAACACTGGACATCTTTCAGCAGCTCTGAAAAAAAACGATCGAGGTTGTTTTACTGCAGCCAAACCAAACTATTTGTGCTTGAGGGTGCTGTGCATGCCTTCAATGAGGATACTTATTGTGGATTAACCATGATGGTATTTTGGCAGTCGAGGGGCTGAGAATATGATTGGTCGCATGGGATTCCTGGAAAACGACACTCAAGGCAAGCACTGTTCTGAGCTTCCTGTGAGGACAGAGCCATGAGCCCCTTCTAGCAAGTTAGAGGTAGATACGTCTCAGCACACAAGTTTGATTATAATTGCCCAGTGAATGTCTGGTGTGGAAGTAAGGGTCTTCTTAGCTTAGACTGATGTTGATTAATACATCCAAATACATTAACACATTAATTAATTTTAAATAAATTAAATATATCAATACAACTTGTTTATGCTGGGATGGTTGCAAATACCCAAGGGCAGTGGGGGAAGGGGGGATCAGGATGTGTGTTGCCTGGTAACAACAAAATTCAATTTGCCCTGATTTCTCTGAAATTGTGACTTTCAAGAATTAGGGGAACCAAAATTAAAAATCCATGAGGGGAGGGGCCACATCTCTGTGATTAGTCCATGACGTGATGCAACGTGTAGATGGGCATTGCAGAGTTTAATGGGATAATGTTTGCCAAATAGGAGGAGACTGTTTTGTGATTGGTCAGTTAGCGTTGGTGAATGTAAACCCATGTATGTTTGGAGAGGTCTTCAATCCTCTATGGAGGTAATGGATTAAGGGAACGGGTCCTTCGTTCCTCAGGAGAGTAGATTGCAGATTGAGATCTCACCCCAGAACCTAGACGAGGTATCAATACTGATCCTCCGCGGTCGGTGTGGCTGTGTGATCCATCCCTACCATAGCATGGTGACAGCGGAGGGACAGGAGGTTTCGAATCTCTGGGGTAAATCTAAGTTCAAATTTGTTGTCACGTATTCTGAGATGTGGTGAGAGAGGTAGTGGAATAAGTGACAGGGGTAAAAATATCTGACATACAAACAATGTCCAGAACCTTGTAGAAAGGAAGTTGGCCATTAGTATTGCTTGGTGCATCAGTATTGTGCCGGGCAGTACTAATGGCAACTTTTTGTCTGTCTTACAGCTGGTGAAAGGTGAAGTATATCATGTACTTTATATTACATTTTTACTGTATTTTTTTGTGACAGTAAAAGAAACCTTGGAACCTTGAACCTTGAAGGCAGTGATGAAGTTAAGAACATGAGTTTGCAGAGCCTGTCCTTGAGTTGTCTTGGCCCCATTGCCACTGGACAAAGGCATTGCTCTGTGACAGCCTTATGATAGATGATGTATCACATCCACTCCAGATTAAAATAAAGCACCTGAGGCAATGTCCATTTCACAACATGAAGTTCAGAATCAGAAATCTTCAGGCTGTCATGGACAATTCCAGTCCTGGCAAAGCTGAGCATCCCCATGCTGTCACAATCCAGGACATCAACATCGCTGTCCTGAGTGAGACACGACAGATGGCCAGGTGAAAGAACAAGGGGATGGATATACCTTTCTCAGGAAGGTCAAACCAGGTGCCACAGTGGTGCAGTTGTTAGAACCACCAGGTGTTACAGCACCAGTAACACCTGTTCAACCCTGACCTCTGATGCTACCTGTCTGTATTAAATTAATAAATTTTATATTTATATTAATTTTATATTTAGGCAGAGCATGGTTACAGATCTTTTCACCCAAGAGTCTGTGCTTCCCAATTACACCCAATTAACCTGCCACCACGTGCATTTTGAACAGTGGGAGGAAACCGGTGCACCTGGGGAAAACCCATGCAGACTTGGGGAGAACATACAAACTCCTTGCAGGCAGTGCAGGATTTGGACCCTGGTCCCGACTGCTGGTGCTATAGCAGTGTTACTCTCTTCTTTGGCTTGGCTTCGCGGACGAAGATTTATGGAGGGGGTAAAAAGTCCATGTCAGCTGCAGGCTCGTTTGTGGCTGACCAGTCCGATGCGGGACAGGCAGACACGATTGCAGCGGTTGCAAGGGAAAATTGGTTGGTTGGGGTTGGGTGTTGGGTTTTTCCTCCTTTGCCTTTTGTCAGTGAGGTGGGCTCTAGTGCTATGCTAACCACGTTTCCCACATTTCAAAGGCATGTAGGCTGAAGTGTTAAGTGGCCTCTGTAAATGATCCTTAATATGTAGATGAGTGGTGGATTCTGCAGGGAGTTGTTGGGAATGTGGGGAAAATAAAATGAGATCTGTGTAGGATTGGTGTCATGGTTCACGCAGACTCCGTAAATTGAAATGACTGTCTCTCTGCTGTGTGACTCAACCAATTCCAGAATCCTTAAGACCATAAGACATAGGAGCAAAAATAAGCTATTCAGCCCATCGAATCTGCCCCAGCATTCAATCATGAGTTGATCTCCTTTCCCACTCAGGCCTACTCCCTGGCCTTCTCCCCATTACTTGTATTGTCCTGGCTAATCAAGAACATATCTGCCTTAAATACACCCAAAGACGGCCTCCACCACCACCTGTGGTAGCAAATTCCACAGATTTACCACCCTCTGGCTGAAGTATTCCTCCTCATCTCTGTTCTAAGTGGACGCCCTTCAATCCTGAAGACAGCTCTGTGCTGCTGATATTTTCATGGCGTGAGCTTTGACATTGAGAATAAGCTGTTCTGGCTCCATAGGAGCATCTTTGGTTCATTCTGACGCCGTGGTCTTCAGTGCACGCACGCCAATCTGAAGCTTTGAACGAGGACTTCAGCACTGACCTTGAAGGAATCCTGGTCTGAATTGCAGCAGAAGACCAATTGATCTTCCTGAGTGATCCCATCCTTTGGGGAAAGAAGCAAAGGTGTGAGAGGCAAGGAAGAAGGCAACTTGAATGGGCTCCACAATCTTATAATGGGCACCCATATTGGTTAGAGGGAGAAACACAAGATCACATGGCAACATACACGATTCAAGCATTGGCTCCTATCAGATTACATCACTGTCTGAGCAAGGGGCTATAGAGATGTCTACACCAACTGTGCCAAAGTAGGTATCATCACAGTGAGGTACGGTTGATGCAGGGAAAAGGATTGAAGGTCAATCCACAGGACTTTAAGAGCGGAGAGAGGATCATTGCAGTCTCCCCTCCTCCCCCATCGATCTAGCGGGATTGTTGTCTGAAGCAGGAGTGCAAATCTTTGAGGACCCTTTCCACCCCGCACACAGCATCTTTCAGCTGCTCCCGTCGGGAAAGAGATAAAGGAGTATCAGAGCCAGCACCATCAATCTGAGGAACAGCTTCTTCCCATGGGCAGTGAGAATGCAAGATGGCGTAGAGGGTAGACGTGTGATCCTAGTCCTCCCTAACTAATTTTTTTAGTACCCGTTTTTAAACTTTTTTTAAGTGAATAAAAGTTCTGTTTTTATTCTTGAGAACATTATTGGCTCACAATGATGACTAGGATTTAAAAAAAACGAAGGCTCCACTACAGAAGAAATTACCTTTAAAAAGCACTGAAGAACTGAGGCCTACCTGTCTAGTTGAAACCACGGGGTCGTCGGCTGGAACCTCCAAGGCACAGAGAACTCCTGCCAGGCTAAGTATCACACTGGTGCCAACCTTGTCCTCACAAGATGGCGCCGGCATGCTGACGAGCTCGGCTGGTGCTGACTTGCGCATTTGTGATGTCAGTCGCGTGGGCGACCCAACTGAGAGGAAGGCCCTTGAGCCCGCACTGACATCGGGTGAACTGGGAATGCACAGAATGGCATTGGAAACTGCCTCTGCGTGGTCCCTGGCTTTGCCGGGCATGTGCGGTGTCTCCAGGGTCCGTGAATTATTGGACCGTGTGTGGGCTGTGGGAGGTCTCAAGCGATGGTGTCCCGACGTGGTCGGGATGCTGCTGTCAGGTGTACAGACCCACACACCCACCGGGAAGGGCCCAACAACGATGGAAGATGAAGAGGACTTACCTTTAACAAGCAGCTCACAAGAACAATTGGAGGTGGAGTCCAGAGAAGGTAGGCCTCAAAATGTGGAACTGGAATCCGGAATGAAGTCTATTTGTGCAGTTTTGGAAGGGATTGCTTATCATATGGACAATATATCTAAACAAATGGCTCAAGAGTTTTTGGAAATGACAACTAAAATATCTAATATGTCTGAAGATATGTCTACACTTAAGTCAGATGTCAATAAATGTACAGTGCAAGAAAATTTTTTAAAAATTGAAACAGCTTTTTTTGATTGTAAAGATCAAGTTGTGCATAATAAGGAAAAAATAGAGAAAGTGGAAGATTCGTTTGTGGATTGGGGAATCCAGAAGAGAGATTTACTGAAAAAAATTGACTCATTGGAAAATCAAAGTCAGAGAAATAATGTGAAAATTGTGGGGCTTCCAGAAGATATTGAAGGGTCTGACCCAATAAAAAATTTTAGAAATTGGATCCCCGAGGTGTTGGGTAAAGAGTTTTTCTCAGGAGGTCTAGTATTGGAGAGAGCATATAGAGCGTTATGAAGGAAGCCGTTACTGGGACAACCACCAAATGCGGTTTTAGTTCGGTGCCTGAACTATCAAGACAGAGAAATGATATTATGGTTGGCGGGACAGAAGGCAGGACAAAGTCAATCTGCAATGATGATCCAGAATAATAGTTTTTTTAAAATGCAGATTTGAGTCAAGAAATTATCAGGCATCGACGGAGTTTAATTCGGCGAAAGAAGTGCTGTGGCAGAAAGGTTATAAATTTGCTTTTCGATATCTTGGTGTGTTAAAGGTCTTTTATGGTAACTTTCAATCTCAATTTTTTGAGAATGAACATGATGCGTTAGTTTTTGCTAATTCATTACCGGATTTAGGAGGACGTGGAAGAGTTTCGCCACTGTCACCTAAAAAGAGGGTAAATGAAAATGGAAATGGGCAAAATGGAAAGAATGGTAAAAATGGAAAGAAAGACGTTTTAACACAAAGTCTTATTGACATTGAAGATCCGGAACAATCATTGGGAATGGAGTCATTGGGTTGAATATATTTACAGTATTGAATTGTATATGAATTGTAATTCTGGCTGGGGAGGGTGGATGGCACTGAAATCTTTGATAGTCATCTACCACTGGTGGGGTTTACCACACCCAGTTTTTTAGGGTGCTTGTTTTTTTTTGAGGGGGAATAATTAGAATCTTTTTATATATACACTTTTTTTAATTTATGGGGGGAGAATGATTTTCATTTATTAGAAGGGAAGTGATACTTTATATTAAGTGTCTATATTGTTAGTTTGTAAAGATGCAACTTTTAATGTTTAGGGGTTAAATAATCCGATTAAGCGATGTGTAGTTTGAGGTTTGCAACTTTTTTTTAACTTATCAATTTGAATGTTTAATCAATCGATCTAAGTAGCGATATTATGAATTGGGTGAGAGGGCACATAAAGTATTTGCACGGCAGTTAAAGAAGGAACAGGTTTTACGAGTTATTAATGCTGTAAAAAAGATTTCAACAGTTACCTATAAACCTCAGGAAATTAATGACCAATTCTATTCATTTTATAAAAAATTATATACATCTGAGGGAAAACAGGATAATGGTTCTATTGATTCTTTTTTATCTAAGTTTTCATTATCAGCATTAGAAGAGGAGGATGTTATGGATTTAGAGATAGAGATTAAGGTGGCTATGTTGGAAATGTCAAATGGAAAGTTATCAGGTGATGACGGGTTTTCGGTGGAATTTTATAAAACTTTTTATGAAGATTTATTTTTGGTGTTTGGGTATTACAATAATTTAGTGCTTTAATTACTGTAATCCCGAAAAAAGATAGAGACCCGTTGAAAGTGTCTTTGTATAGACCTATTTTTTAAAATGTTGATTATAAAATAATACCAAAAATGCTAGTAAATCGATTTGCTAAGTATTTATCTAAATTGATACATGTTGATTAAACAGGTTTAATTAAGAATAGAAATGCTTTAGATAATATTCTTCGATATATTAGTTTCTTCTTTCTTTGGCTTGGCTTCGCGGACGAAGATTTATGGAGGGGGTAAAAAGTCCACGTCAGCTGCAGGCTCGTTTGTGGCTGACCAGTCCGATGCGGGACAGGCAGACACGATTGCAGCGGTTGCAAGGGAAAATTGGTTGGTTGGGGTTGGGTGTTGGGTTTTTCCTCCTTTGCCTTTTGTCAGTGAGGTGGGCTCTGCGGTCTTCTTCAAAGGAGGCTGCTGCCCGCCAAACTGTGAGGCGCCAAGATGCACGGTTTGAGGCGTTATCAGCCCACTGGCGGTGGTCAATGTGGCAGGCACCAAGAGATTTCTTTAGGCAGTCCTTGTACCTTTTCTTTGGTGCACCTCTGTCACGGTGGCCAGTGGAGAGCTCGCCATATAATACGATCTTGGGAAGGCGATGGTCCTCCATTCTGGAGACGTGACCCATCCAGCGCAGCTGGATCTTCAGCAGCGTGGACTCGATGCTGCCGACCTCTGCCATCTCGAGTACCTCGACGTTAGGGGTGTGAGCGCTCCAATGGATGTTGAGGATGGAGCGGAGACAACGCTGGTGGAAGCGTTCTAGGAGCCGTAGGTGGTGCCGGTAGAGGACCCATGATTCGGAGCCGAACAGGAGTGTGGGTATGACAACGGCTCTGTATACGCTTATCTTTGTGAGGTTTTTCAGTTGGTTGTTTTTCCAGACTCTTTTGTGTAGTCTTCCAAAGGCGCTATTTGCCTTGGCGAGTCTGTTGTCTATCTCATTGTCGATCCTTGCATCTGATGAAATGGTGCAGCCGAGATAGGTAAACTGGTTGACCGTTTTGAGTTTTGTGTGCCCGATGGAGATGTGGGGGGGCTGGTAGTCATGGTGGGGAGCTGGCTGATGGAGGACCTCAGTTTTCTTCAGGCTGACTTCCAGGCCAAACATTTTGGCAGTTTCCGCAAAGCAGGACGTCAAGCGCTGAAGAGCTGGCTCTGAATGGGCAACTAAAGCGGCATCATCTGCAAAGAGTAGTTCACGGACAAGTTTCTCTTGTGTCTTGGTGTGAGCTTGCAGGCGCCTCAGATTGAAGAGACTGCCATCCGTGCGGTACCGGATGTAAACAGCGTCTTCATTGTTGGGGTCTTTCATGGCTTGGTTCAGCATCATGCTGAAGAAGATTGAAAAGAGGGTTGGTGCGAGAACACAGCCTTGCTTCACGCCATTGTTTTAGTTTAGTCAATGCATATCGACAGTGGCCCAACCACTGGTTGCGCTTGATGCAGAAAAAGCCTTTGATAGGGTTGAATAGGATTTTTTATTTAAAGTACTGGAGAAGTTTAAATTTTGCCCTTTTTTTAATTGGTTGGGTTAAAGCTTTATATACGAACCTGAATGCTAGGGTGGTGACAAATGGTCAAGTTTCATTACTATTTAAATTGACATGTTCAACTTGGTAAAGTTGCCCATTGTCACCAGCCCTGTTTGCATTGGCTATTGAGCCATTAGCTATGGCATAATAAATTGAAAGCTTGTATTGTTATGGAAAAAATTATATATAATTTGCATGATAATTTTTTTTGTTAATAAGTGGTTATCATATTTGGAATATATGCATTTAGATATATTCTGATTTATTATACATTCTTAGTTTTTGTTTATATATATATTTTTTGGCTCCTTAAGAGAGCTGGCTGACGGGGTGGGAGGGTGGGTGGGGATTTTTTAAATATATATATACTTATATAAAATTGTTTTTATTGAATGTATGTTGTATTATTACTAATGATTTTTCAAATAAATAAAGTTTAAAAAAAATACTGAATGGCCAAAGGAACTGCTCACACTAACCTGAGACTGCTCACACTAATCTGAGACTCTCCTATTCACGAAACAATATTTATTAATTATTTGTTTGTCTGAGTTTTCTGGCATCGTTCCATTGAATAGAGCACATCAACTGTTCTTATTCTACAGAACAAAACCAATAATATTTACTGTCATGTAATAAAACAGAAATGTAATATTACACAAAATTGTCTTTAGTCTGCCATAAGGCAGACAAAGATTCACCACTAGCATTGTCTGATGCCCTCACAGTCAGAGAAAGAAAAGCAAAGAGAGTCACTTCAGAGTCATCGTGTGTCCATGGATTTGCCTCCAGCGCTTCCGCAGCCTCTGCAACCGCACGAGACCCCAGTTCAGTCCAAACCATTGGCAACCCAAGCCCAGATCCAAATCTCTGACACGAGAATAATGGCCATACAAATCTGGGTGCTTTCTTATGAACTGGCCCATACTGATCCTTCAATTGACAGCTAAAGATAGATTATCCACTCATTATACTATTGGTTTTTTTCTGGTGGGTCCTTGCTGTTCAGAGATTGGCTGCTGCATTTCCTAGTGCACACATGTGCCAATGGTCCAAGAGCACATTACTGATGGGAGATCATGGGGTTGCGAAAGTTGCAATAATAATGCAAGTTCTTTCTTTGCTTTTCCCATAATTCTTAGGGCTCCACTAACCTCAGGTACAGAAAAATGAACTGGGTTCATTGCTGCCATATAAACGTGGGAAAACCAAAGATGATGATGGAATTGTAGTGTGGAAATGGGATGATAGTCATATTGTTTTACTGAATGGAAGCAAACCTTTTGGCCTATCTTGTCTGTGCTGACCAAGTAGCCTCTCTAACTAGTCCCATTCCCCCGTATGTGACCCGTATTTTTTTAAACCTTTCCTATCTGCCAAACTTATTTTAAATGTGTAATGGCACCCACCTCTCCCATTGCCCCATTCCACATATGTACTATTCTCTGCAAGGAAAAAGTTCCCCTTTAATTTTATTCCCTCTTATTGACATCCTTCAGTTTTGGACTCCCTATCCTCGGGAAAAGATTGTCATCATTCACTTTGTCTCTGCCCCTCCTGATCTTTATTATATTTCTATAAAGTCAACCCCTACCCCACAACTCCTCCCGCCACCCTGCTACCCCATCCCCACCATCCCTCCCCCCTCCCCCAGCCCCCAACCAAAGCTCCTCAAGATTAAGGGAAACTTTTCTGCACCCATTCCAGCTTAAATGCTGGGAAGAACGCAGAAAACTTTCCACAGATGTTAGCATGGAAAAGAATATTGCAGTAAACCTCTTTGCCCAATTCCTGTTTCTCCTTTGATTCAGTTACTGATCATTGGAATGACAGGAAATTGAAAAGAAACCCATGATTTGCCTTAAATATTTTGAAATGGGACAGATGACTAATTGCTTGTAAATCTGTTTGCATTACTATTTATTAGCTGAGCTCAAATAAAATACTTCATGGAGATAAACAGAGGGAATTTTGTGTATAGTATAACATGACTGCATTTATACAGAGACATTGAGAAAATCCATCTGCCAACCCACTGTTCAACATTCAAGTGCACTTAAAGATTGATCACAGAGTGATGAATATTAAAGATGTAATTAAAACAAAATTTACTTCTACAATCCTGAGGGAAAATGCATTGTTTGTTCTGCTGATGTCAAGATTTTGTGAAAGTTTTAAACATGAAAGTCTGCAGATGCTTTGACTGCAGTAAAAACACCGAAATGCTGGAGGATCTCGGCAGGTCTCGCAGCGTCCATTGGAGGTAAAGATACATTACTGATGTTTCAGCCTGAGCCCTTCTTCAAGGTATGAGTAAAAATCTGAATTAAAAGAAAGGTCAGGGGTAGAAGTTCAGACAAAAGGTTGGAATTGGATATGGAGAGGAGGCCAGGAGAGAGAAAAGGCAAGAATTGATTGAGGAAGAGAGTGGGTTTGGCTCTGTGAATGCAGATCTGGGGGAAAGGAGACAGAGGGAAAAGGGAAGACAGAGAGTGAAAGAGAGAGAAAAGGAGACATAGGGATGGATGGGGGGGGGAAAATCTAACAGAAATAGGAGAAGTTGACGTTAATGCCATCCAGTTCGAGGGTGCCCAGACGGAATATGAGGTATTGTTCCTCCAACTTGCGAGTGATCTCAGACTGGCAGTGCATGAGACTATGGACAGACATGTCAGCAAGGGAAAGGAGCAGGGAATTGAAATGAGTGCCCACTGGGATATCCACACTATTGCAGTAGACAGAGCCAAGGTGCTCAACAAAGTGATCTCCAAGTCTGAGTCCAGTCTCTCCAATGTAGAAGAGGCCACAATCGGAGCACCAGATGCAGTAGGTTACCACTGCAGATTCACAAGTGAAGTGTTGCCAAGGGGGTGATTGGTGGGAAGGGAGGAGTGGATGAGGAAGTGGTCCCTGTGAAAGGTGGAGAGGGAAGGAGCAGGGAAGATCTGTCTGTTGGTAGGATCACATCGTAGGTGGCAGAAGTGGCAGAGGAAGATATGTTGGATGTGGAGGCTGGTGGGGTGGTAAGTTTCTCCTGGATACCACTGGATCACAACCAAATGATATATGAGAGTACGAAGAGAGCTGAAGGGACTCAGTGGGTCAAGGAGAGGAGCAGTCAGTCAACACTCTGGGTCGGGACTCTGTATCAAGATTAAACTGGGAAGAGGCAATTACAAGCACAAAGAATGGAAGGGTCAGGGAGGGGAGTAGAAGTGATGGGGCACTAGACAGAAGGTGGGTGAGGCCGAGAGACATTCTGGGAAGGAGACCACAAAGTTGTCCCCAAACCTTCTCCCTTTACTATCTTTGGCAGACTGCTCTCTCCTCTTCTTGCTTTAGCATTGATAAACAATCTCCAGCCTAAAGGTTAACTGAATGTTTCTCCCTGTGGATGCCGCCTTCTTACTGAATCCCTCCAGCTTCTCATTTGCTCAGTTTCAACATCCGAGGTTCCTGGACTTCTCCAGCGATAAAAGGACTGAAACTGGTTGAGGCAGCTGAAGCCCAATGAACCAACTCCACATAATCACTCAGGCATTAAAATCATAGAACACTACAACACAAAAACAGGCCCTTCAACTTGATCTGTGCTGAACTATTATTCTGCCTCGTCCCACTGACCTACACACAGTCCACAGCTCTTCATACCCTTCCCATCCATGTTCCTGTCCAAATTTTTCTTAAAAATATTAAAATTGTGTCCGCATTCATCCATTTCAGCTGGCAGCTTGTTCCACACTTCCTCTACTCTCTGTGTGAAGAAAGTTCCCCTAATGTTCCCCTTAAATGTCTTCCCTTTCACCCCTAGTCCATATCTGTGTGAAGAAAGTTCCCCTAATGTTCCCCTTAAATGTTTTCCCTTTCACCCCTAGTCCATATCCTTTATTTTGTATCTTACCTAACCTTAGTGGGAAAAGCTTGGTTGCATTTACTCTATCTGTATCCATCATAGTTTTATATACTTCTATCAGATCTCCCCTCATTCTTCTGTGCTCCAGCGAATAAAGTCCTAACCTGATTAACCTTTTCCCGTAACTCAGTTCCTCAAGTCCGAACAACGTCACAGTAAATCTCCTCTGCGCTCTATTAAACATTGATATCTTTCCTGTAGTTAGGTGACCAAAACTGCACTCAATTCTCCAACTTTGGCCTCACTGATGCCTTATGCAACTTCACCATAGGATCCCAGCTTCTATACTTAGCACTTTGATTTATGAAGGCCAATATACCAAAAGCTCTCTTTATCACCCTATGACCCTGTGATGCCACTTTCAGGGAATTACAGTAAAACTCCGATTATCCAAAATGGTCAGGACCAGACATATTTTGGATGCTGAATTTTTCATATAGCTGATTATTTTTTTAAAACAGCGCAGTAGCAACAGCAAATCACTTGTATCAATGTTTAAACAACAACAAACAACAAGGGAAGGCTTTTTAAGCATTAAAATAATGTTTAATTATCACCCAAAAAAATGCTGGATGTGGCCAATCCCCGACACCTCTCTAACGCTGTTGCCGATCATTGAGACCTCTCAAGCACTGCTGCCAATCCCCGGGGAGACTTCCAGGGCTGGTGGAACCACTCACGTGAGTCAGTAGGCTTCTATCTCCCTGTGGACTAGTTCCAGGCAGGGACTGTTCCAGCTTTGAGTCCTGGTTCTGAGCCTGACACAGACCCAGTCTTCGCCTGTGCATACTCCCCTTCCCAACTGCCGCCATCCATCACTGACACCTCCCCAACTGAGGTCCTGCCTTTGCCCTGGAGCCCAAGGCTCAAGATCAAGGGAAACATTTCTGCACCTCTGGGTGAGTGGGGACAGGGGGAATGACTGCTCCCCCATCCCGCATTTTCAACCCGACAGTACCCCCAACCCCACGGCCCTTGCATATTCCCCAATGCATATTTTTGAACGGTGAGACCTTGGCATCTGCTGCACATGCTTTGATCTCACAGAGTCACTGGAGCTCAAAACCCTCTTCTTGACCTACAGCAGAGCTCCCGATGCCTGTGCCGTGTACATGTGCGGTAGGCCAAGGGGAGGGTTCGGAGTTGGCATCAGGAGCTCTGGTGTAGGCTGAGCGGAGGATTTGGCCTCGGATTCGGGAGTCAGGACCTCTGGACACGATGCCCAAGTCCCCACTCTGAAACCTCCCCTCAGCTTACTGTACATGCACACCGGGGAGGATTTGGAGTCAGCATTGGGAGCTCCAGTGACAATGTGAGATCACAGTGCTGAGGAGGGAAGAGGATCGGAGGGAAGGGGAGGGGAGAGAGAGAGAAGGAAAGGAAGGGGAGAGTAGGCAGGGAGGGAGGGAAGGAGAGGAAACACCACTGAGTCCGAGGTCCCACTCCTGCCCGAGAGGCCACTGTCCTTTTTTTAAAAATTTTTTAATTTTTCGCACTATGAACCATATTAACCAAAATACACACAAACATTTCCCTTTTGAATATTCACAGTGTCATTTTCTCCCCTTTTCCCCTTCCCTTCCCTCCCTCCTTCCCAACCCCCCCTCCAAACCCATTAAACGTTCAACATATACAATACAATAAACCCATTAAACAATGTCATCTCACAATGAAAATAAACAAGAAAATTGTGTCATCTACTTTTACACATTGGGTCAGTTCATTATCATTTTAGGGGGTGGAGGTCCCCGGTAGGCCCTCTCTGTTGTGTTCCATGTACGGTTCCCAAATTTGTTCAAATTATGTGACTTTATTTTTTAAATTATATGTCATTTTTTCCAATGGAATACATTTATTAATTTCTATGTACCATTGCTGTATTCTCAGGCTCTCTTCTGATTTCCAGGTTGACATTATATATATTTTTTGTTACAGCTAAGGCTATCATAATAAATCTTTTTTGTGCTTCATCCAGTTTGAGGCCTAATTCTTTACTTCTTATATTACTTAGAAGAAAGATCTCTGGATTTTTTGGTATGTTGCTTTTTGTGATTTTATTTAATATCTGGTTTAGATCTTCCCAAAACTTTTCCACTTTCTCACATGCCCAAATTGCATGTACTGTTGTTCCCGTTTCCTTCTTACGGCGAAAACATCTGTCTGATACTGTTGGGTCCCATTTATTTAACTTTTGGGGCGTGGTGCATAGCCTGTGTAACCAATTATATTGTATCATGCGTAACCTTGTGTTTATTGTATTTCTCATAGTTCCGCAGCATAGCTTTTCCCATATTTCATTTTTCATCTTTATGTTTAGATCTCGTTCCCACTGTTGTTTGAGTTTACAACTTATTTCATCATTTTCTTTCTCTTGCAGCTTGATGTACATGTTTGTAATAAATCTTTTAATTATCAATGTGTCTGTAATCACATATTCAAAGCTGCTTCCTTCTGGTAATCTCAGCCTGCTTCCCAATTTGTCCTTTAAGTAGGTTTTCAGTTGGTGTATGCAAACATTGTACTGTGAGTTATTCTATATTTGTACTTCATTTGTTCAAATGATAATAAATTATTTCCCAAAAAATAATTTTCTATTCTTTTGATCCCTTTTCTCTCCCATTCTCTAAAGGAAAGGTTGTCTATTGTGAAAGGGATTAGTTGATTTTTCGTCAATAATAATTTTGGTTGTTGGTAATTTGTTTTTTTCCTTTCTACGTGAATCTTCTTCCAAATGTTGAGCAGATAATGCAGTACTGGTGAACTTCTATATTGTACCAGTTTTTCATCCCACTTATAAAGTATATGTTCTGGTACCTTCTCACCTATTTTATCTAGCTCTAATCTGGTCCAATCTGGTTTTTCCCTTGTTTGATAAAAATCTGATAGGTATCTTAATTGTGCTGCTCTATAATAATTCTTAAAGTTTGGTAGCTGTAAGCCCCCTTGCTTGTACCATTCTGTTAATTTATCTAGCGCTATCCTCAGTTTCCTCCCTTTCCATAAGAATTTCCTTATTATTTTCTTTAGCTCATTGAAGAATTTCTATGTTAGGGGCCTCCATTTATGATGCTGGGACAAAGGATTCTTCTGACCACTTGTGGCAGTTTGAAAGGGAGAATTGGAGAGAAAAGTCAATAGGGGAAGATGTAGAGCTCGTCGAAAGAACCAAAGACTTGTTGATCCAAACCAAGGCTTTTATTAGCAAAAGACAGGAGCTCTTCACAGGTGGCCGACCAGTCCAGAATGATCTGACCTGGCTAGGGACACAACCCTTTAAGGCCCAGTAGGTGTGGCTAAGCTCTCAGCCAATCGCTGTAAGCACAGTCATTACATACTCTAGATACTGTAACTATATACATTGGTGATAGGTCTGTACTATCACAGAAGATAAAAAAGAAATGGAAAGAGAGAGGGGTGGGAGTTACTTGAAATGAGAACAATCATTGTTCTATTTTCATGTTAGTTGAATTTTTTTTCAACCTATGAGGTCATTTCAGCTCTGAAAACTTTTTGGATAAATGAGGATTTCTGATTGTTTCTGATATCCTCATTTATCCAAAAAATTTCAGAAGGAAACAGACGTCACTTCCAGGTCCAAAAGAATTTCGGATAAATGAGGATTTAGGATAATCCAATTTCGGATAATCAGAGTTGTACTGTACGTATCTGCATTCCCAGATCCCTCCGTTCTTTCACACTCCTCAGTGCCCTGTTGTTTACTGTTTATATCCCACCTTGGTTATAACATCTCACATTTGTCTACATTAAATTCCATCTGCCATTTTGGAGCCCATTTTTCCAGCTGGGCCAGATCCCTCTGCAGGTTTTGAAAGCCATCTTCGCTGTCCACAGAGCCTCCAATCTTTGTGTCATCTGCAGTTAAAATTATATTTGCAACCTGGTAAACTTAAGGAGAACTAAATGATTGCGGGAGAGAGGTGTAGAGGAGTCGGAGGAAGGGTGTTTCATGTAGAGAAGAAACAAGAAAGTGTTGGTGGGTTGAATGTATTTCTGTGCTCTATTCTGTGTGAATCATTCAATCCTCACTCATATAATACAGGCATTGGGTTTTTAAGAACCTCCACTCAGGGAACCATTTCAATTTTTAAAGTGATTATATAACATCATCAGATTCTATTAAAAGGAAGAGGTCATGTAGAGTGGGAGTCAGTGAGGATAGCATGAAAGCAAATACTGAAAAAAAAATGAAATTGACATTGATTTCTGCCACAGCAATGATCATCTTATACATTTCCCACAGGTGTGTTCAGGTGGAGAGAGACTGTGGTGGTGATGTGGGGCTTTTATGATGGATTGTGTTCAGGCAGAGAACAGATAAGATTGATGCATGTTGGGCAGGAAATTTGTTTACAAACAGAAGTGTTAATGAGAGGTAACACACAATCTGCTGGAGGAACTCACCAGTTCGAGCAGCATCAGTGGGAGCAAAAAAGAATGGGTCGTCATTTCGTCCAGAACCCTGGATCAGGTGGTTTGATGAAGGCTCAAAACACTAGCCATTCTTTTTCTTCCACCCACTTGAATTCCTACAATGGATTGTGTCAAGTCAAGTCAACTTTATTGTCATCTGATTGTACAAGTGGAACCCAACGAAACAATGTTCTCCAGTCCGCAGTGCAAAAACATGCTGACACACAACCAGACAAACAATACATATGCAGGACAAGTATTCATCTGTACAAATAAATAAATAAATTTTGTTCATGAATATGAGAGTCTCGGGCTGCTCGTGTGAGCAGTTCCTTTGGTCATTCAGCATTCTCACTGCTGCTCTTATGGCCCTGTGGATTTACCTCCGATCGATTTCCCTGCAGCAACTATAGCACACTTTGATACAGCTGGCCAGGACGCTCTCGATAGAGCTCCTAGTTTGGCATATCGTAACCTTGCCTACTTCAGACTTCTCAGGAAGTCCAGTTGCTTTACGCCTTCCTGACAAGTGAAAAGTGTGCACGATAGGTCTCTTGTTAAGTGAACTTCAAGAAATTTGGTGCTCTCTGCTCTCTATACTACAGAGTTGTTGATTGAGGGTAGTTGTTCCTAGTCCTCCTGAAGTCCACGATCATCTCCTTCGTCTTGTCCACGTTGAGACTCAGATTGTTATTCTCACACCACTTCATGAGATTTTCCACCTCTTCTCTAGAGCGGAACTCATCGTTGTTGTAGGTGAGGCCAACTATGGTTTCGTTTTTTGCAAACTTGATGACACTGTTAGAGCTGGATCTGGCTATGCAGTTGTGGGTCAGTAGTGTGAATAGGAGTGGGCTGAGCACACAGGCCTGAGGGGCACCAGTGTTCAGTGTGACAGTGCTTGACAGATGTTGATCTGGATACCCGCATCTCCTGAAGCTAAGATGTCAGAAGGAGAAAACAATTTTGAGTAATTTTGAGGTGGGGGTGGGGGTAAGATTTTCATGTGTATTAGCACTGCTTTTCCGCAGTCAGGTATACCCAAATAATATCAGCATAAACAAAATGTATCAGTAAGATTTTCTACCACATTACTCAGAGATTGCAGTTGCTGTTCACCCACAGAAGAACCAGTTTAAACACATGCTGCCTGCTCATTAGTGATGTTACAAGAACTGACAATCCCACATCTGTGGCCACAGACTATTTCACATGCTCTGCATGCTCACAGTTCGCTGTGTACACCACTTACATTGAAGACAAAGCCTTGAAGGTATCTTCAAAGACTTTGCAGCAAGCAAAAATGCTTACCCATTTGCCTCAAATTAACATTCATGTTCACGGATGAGTTGCAAGGTCAAAGAAAACCTTCTGGAGTTGTCAAGGGCACCTAGGAGATCGTATACAAAGTCTCAGCGCTGGCAATTTGTCAGCCCAGTATTTCTAGGGAAACCCATTCTTCTCCACATTTGCTAGAGAAGCAAAGCCCATGTAAGACAATGGTTCTACAAGGTAGGTTCTCACTCACACTTCCAACCTCAAACACAAACTGGAACTTTTTGCTGGCACTGCCCTCATTGTGGAAGTCAATGTTTTATTTATTCTCAATGCCCGAGCCTCCAGTTATTTCCAGACTACTATACCTGCTGATGTTTGAGCATTGGAGGCTAGCAGTGACATTATACAGGTTTATCAAACTATGAGAGGCATGAATTAAAGTGAATGTTCACAGTCTTTTCCCCAAGAATAGATGATTCTCAAACTAAGGGCCATAGGTTTAAAGTGAAATGGAAGAGATTGAAGGAGAACCTGAGAGCTAACATTTTCACACAGAAGCTAGTCCGTATTGGGAATGAACTGGCAGAGGGAGCTATAGAAGCAGGCACAATTATGATATGCCAAAGATATTTGGATAAATATCTAGATAGGAAGTGCTTAGAGGGAGGTGGAACTAGCGCAGACTAGCCCAGAATGCCAACTTGGTCAGTGTGGAAGAGTTGGACCATATGGCCTGTACTGTGCTATACGAGTCTGTGACTCTATGCATGCCGCATACCTCAAATTTCAGATTTATTGTCAGAGTACATGTTATCACAACCCTGAAATTCCCCTTTCTTATGGGCACAGCAGAATTACCACTCATTAGTAGTGCAAAAATAAACTGTACGCAGTGCAATCATGTAAACAAATAAAAGAACTGTAAACAGATTACAAATGTAAACAAACTGACTGTGCACTACAGAGAGAACAGAAAGAAAATCAATAAAGTGCTCAATAAGAGGCCTTAATGAGTCCCTGATTGAGTTTGTTGTTGAGGAGTCTGATGGTGGAGGGTAGCAGCTGTTCTTGAACCTGGTGGTACGAGTCTTGTGGCACCTAACCCTCGTTCCTGATAGCAGCAGCGAGAACAGCGTGTGTGCTGGATGGTGTGGGTTTTTGATGATTGCTGATATCTCCGACAGCAGCATTCCTTGTAAATGTGCTCAATAATGGGGATTGTTTTGCCTGTGTTGTCCTGGGCTGCGTGGAGTAATGGATTATTGTTTAGGAAAGCAACAGATGAACAACTCAGAAGATTAGGTCCGGAGCTGCAGACTGTCTGAGTTCAATTTGCTGTTCTAAGAGGGTCATGTGGTTTTTTTCTGAGAGAGAGAGAGAGAGAGAGAGAGAGAGAGAGAGAGAGAGAGAGAGAGAGAGAGAGAGAGAGAGAGAGAGAGAATTCAGTTCTACAGTTCAGCAGCATCAGCTGGGACTGGAACAGGACAAGCTGGCAAGCTTGTGGAAAAACCCATTTTGAAGACAGGTTGTGAGTTCTTAGTTCAGCCTGGTCAAAGCCCTTGAGGTCCATACAAGAGGAGATGGCTGGCTGCATAATGTTTCACTTGAAATAATGAAAACAGAAAGAAACTCTGTGGTGACCTGAAAGAAAGAGGTTATCATCTGGAAAACCCTGATGGGGCAAGTTTCTTTGGCAACACACTGAAGAGGCTGATTGGAAAGGAAACAGTTGTGGGTGTCCCACAGGCAACTCTCTGAAAACCAATAAGAACCTTCCTGAGTGGCACAACCATTTACTTTTCAAGCACCAAAGCCTGGTGAAATTCATAAATGTTAAATTCTGTGCACAGTTTAAGAATTGCCTGCAACCAGTGAACTTGGGAGGAGTGAGAAGTGAGATTGAACTATGAATCAAAGAACTTTTCTGAACTTACACACACATTACATAAACATGTGCTCAGAATTAGAAGGGGATTAAATTAATAGTAATAAGTTAAAGTTTGATTCTGATTTCATGCTTAAAGATAATTAAAACAACTTTTGTTTAAGTAACTATTTGTCTTGGTGAATTTCTATTGCTGCTGGGTTTTGGGGTCCTCTGGGCTCATAACACAAGCATCCTCTATCCTCACTGATAGAAATTTGCAAAATTATGAGAGGCTTCGCTAGTGTAGACCAGTTATTCTCATCCTTTTATTTGGCTATGCCCCCCTTAGAGCTCTGCTCAAAGTTTATGGGCTCCCATCCCTGTGAAGTATTCAAGTTTTGATTCCTTCTGTACTTCTCTCCTTCCGACTACGTAAAAAATATAAACGTGAGGTGAAAAAAAAAGGATTTTATCTAAAGGTGCTGTGGGGGAGGGGTGGGGGGACAGTAGTGGAGGAGGTGTCGGTCCCTCATTGAGAATGGCTGGTGCAGAAAGTCAGAATCTTTTTAACAGGGTAAAAATTTCAGACTAGAGGACACATATTAACGGTGAGGGAGGGAAATTTAAAGAACAGAGTGTTTTACGCAGGGAGTGGTGGGTACCTGGAATGGATTCAAGATTCAATTTATTGTCATGCAATAAAGACAATGTAATATTACACTTGCCATTGGCAGAAATTGCCTGAAGTGCCTCTTACAGTCAGAGAAATAAAAGCAAAAGAGAGTCCCCTCAGAGACGCCGAGTGTCTGTGGATTCACCTCCAGTGCTCCCGCGGCCACTCAGAGTCCAGTCCAAACCATCAGCAGCCCGAGCTTCAGATCTGAACCTCTGACATGATCAGGAATCCTTCAGATGGGTTACCAGGGTTAACAATGAAAGTAATTACGACGGCAGCATCCGTGGAGAGAAATGGTCAGTCAATGTTTTGGGTTGCGGCCCTTTATTGAGACTAAAGTTGGAAGGGGAAAGATCAAACATTAAAAAGTGGGGAGGGGGTGGGGAAAGATCAAGAGGTGATAGGAAACAAGATAGGAGAGGTGGAGACAGGTGGAAGCAGAGACCACTGGGGGTTAGTGAAGGAGTGGGGAGGGGAATGCCAGAGAGTAAAGGGAGAACGAGAGCAGTTGCAGATGATAAAAGTGGAATGGGGAAGTGCCAGAGTCAGCGCCAGAATGAGTGTTAGCAGGGGGCATTAGGGTAATGGGGGAGGCACAGTCCGACAGTCATAAAGTTTCTCAGCGTGTGAGGGGGGCTGTTGGTGGTGACCTACCTACTGAACAGATGCTCCTTCATACCTCTGATGCAGTAGTCGAAAGTGCTGCTTTTATTGCAAGGAGAGTCTAGCTAGATGTTAGTGACGTTTCATGCACGCCAGTGATGTGGGCGGGGGCGAGTCTGATGGTGAACGGTGGCCACAAGCATATGGGGGCACAGCACCTCACAAGGGAGGGCCATGCTCACGAATGCCCCTCCTTGGCACCGACCCTGGGAAGTGCGGGGGCTATCCGGAGGTAGATGGTTCAATGTTCATGCTATTCGGTTTAAGACCATAAGACATCGGAGCAGAAATAAGCTATTCATCGAGTATGCCCCGCCATTTAATCGTGAGCTGATCCATTTTCCCACTCAGCCCCACTACCCAGCCTTCTCCCTATAACTTTGGATAATCAAGAATCTATCAATCTCTGCCTTAAATACACCCAATGACTTGGCCACCACAACCTCTCCAGGAGGAATATGTATTGTTCCTCAAGTTTCTTGCTGCATGAGTTTATTTGCCTGAATATCACACAGCATAGAGCATTACAGCACAGTACACGCCCTTCTGTTGCAACATATGAAAACCTACTCCATAACAATCTAAACCTTCCTTACTAAACACCTATAACCCTCAATATTGTTCTACATCCACATGCCTACCTAAAGCCCCTTTCAAATTGGTGAACTACTAAATTAGCAGTTCAATGAACCAATTTAAAACGCTGGACCAATGTTAACCAGTTCTCTGCATCCTTTGACATTCACCACCTGGCATTGCAGAGCAAAGGGGTGCCTATCCTCCAGTGGTGACATCCTGCATACCCCCTGTTCCATTCACACTGGGCTAACTGGTACACCAATTCAAAATGAATTGGCGATGATACTATCTCCCTAGATGGTTCATTCCCGGGATGATTTGACCCCTGTGTGCTGGTTTGCGAATGTTCACACTGGCATGTTAACTGGTAGATTTTCAGTTAATTACTGGGTTAAAGTACCAGTGTAAAAGGGGCTTTTGTCTTAAACTTCCCTATTGTATCAGCCTCCTCCCTATGTAAAAAACATACCTCTGATAACTCTTTTAAACTTCCCTCCACTCACCCAGGAAAATCTTGGTACAGTAGAATCCCCATTACCCGGCACCTACGGGGGGAATGCCAGATATGCAAAATTTCCGATTGGCTGAGATACACCGTTACCATGCCTAACTAATACACCTGCATTAAATCCACTGTTTAAAAGACAAAAGACTGTGCAATATGTAAAGTATTTTTTTTAAATCAGAATTACAGTTTTTTAATTATGTAAAGTTTACTTTAATCTGGTAATTCCCATAACTTACAAAATTTAAATTCAAACCTCAGTTGCTGGGTGCTGTAATATTGTTGTGTTAACTGCTTCGATAACCATGTGTTAACCCCTCTCCCCCAAGTTTACAGATAAAGCCTTACTGACACAAATATAGTTAAAGATTCTCACTAGATAGGGATAGGGAGATACTTAGGGAGAGTTGCCCCAGTGACATTGACTGGCTCTCCATCCAGGGGGGCCACCATTTCATTCCAATGCTACTTTATTCAAACAGCTGCTGCAGGCGGGGCATTCCTAGGTGCTGACTGTTGCTTTGGATAACATTTACTTTTACAATGTACAATTTTAAACTTTGAGTTAACATTTTATTTATTTTAAATTTTATTTATGTATTTATTTCCTCAAATTTTTTTGCCGGTTGTTTTGGTTTTCGGTTGATTGAATTCTGGATAATGGGAATTCTACTGAACATGTGATCATAAACAATTCAATTAATTCTCTCCATCGTGGTAGATCTTTTTTCTGGACTGGTTTCATCACAGATCACTGTAAAAAGATAGATTGTGAGGTTTTTATGCGCTTCCTAGTGTTTTACTGTACTAAAATGTCGACAAGCCCTTTGAAAAGCTGTAGAAAAGGGATTGGCACTGTTCTCGGCCACAGAAAACACCGACAGGCAGAAGCAAAGCAAAATGAAATTGCGGAGTGAAATAGCCACTTTGTTTTGCCTGCATTCATTTCGCAATAACAAGTTTGGATTGTGTGGAAGCTTTGAGGGAATCACCCTGGGGATATAGGGAGTTATATTTAGAAATCACACACTAGCTTCATTTACTCTCCAGCATTGATGGAAGTAATAGGTTTAACACCCTGGGAGAGACTGAAAACATAATCTGGAGTTCAAAGTGATCAAAATTCTGTTAAACTTAATTGAATAAGTTAATAAATAGAATGGGACAACAGTGAAATAATCCCTTTGGCCCACATGTCTGCACTGATCCTGATGCACAGTTTAATGTAAATCTCTGCTGCCTGCACATCCCTCCATCCCTCCATATTCATCTGCCTATACAGGGGCATCTTAAATGACTCTATTGTATCTGCTTCCTGGCATCATGTTCCAGGTACTCACCACACTCTGTGGAAAATAAGAACGCCCCATACATCTCCTTTAAACTTACCTCCCCTCACCTGAAAAGCAGGTTCTCTATTATGCAACATTTTTACCCTGGGATAAAGATTCTACCCTATCAATGCCTCTCATAATTTTCTAAACTTTGAACAGGTCTCCCCTCAGCTTCCAAGTTTGTCCACTCCTTATAATTCATACCCTATCGTATGTATTTTGATTGATATGGTTCACAGTGTGAAAAAAATTTAAAAAATTTTTAAAAAATAATTCATACCCTCTAATCCAGGCAACATCCCAGTAAATCTCTTCTGTTCCATTCTAATTCCTTCACATCTTCTTGTAATGGGACAATCAAAATTGCACACAATCTAAGTTTTGGTTTATCTAATTTGTTTTAATGCTGTTGTTGATTAAGGTTAAATATTTGATGATACCAACAAAAAACTTCCTAAAATTAATCCCTCAATATCTATTATGTCTATGGAAAACAGTCAGGGATGACTTGGCTTCATGCTTCATATGGTTTCTCCATTAGTGCACTGAGCACCACCTTCCATATATGTGCTCATGTCTCTCATGTGAGAGAACAGATTGTCTCCCTGTTCAGCATATTTTATAACCCTATACATCCTGTCATCCCCACAAATCCAATCAACTCCACAGTATCCAGGGAGCTGTCAAAACTAAACCTTCAGCCAAAAAAACCTCAGTATTTCTCTTTTACCTCCAAATGTATTTGGACAAATTTCAGATAACTGTTTTGACCATTTATTTTCTCTATACTCTTTTGACTACCCTAAAGAGCTTGCCCAAAGCTCCTTTAAATGCATGCAGATTCCATGCCAGCACTTGATTCTAAATGTTTAAAAATATTCTGTGAATATATACCATATATACTCATGTATTAGTCAAGTTTTTTGGACCAATTTTCCGGGCAAATATGGGGGGAGGGTTTGACTTTTACATGGGACATACTTTTGAGGGGCTAATATTCACACAAGTATCCAAAGGTACCCTATATGCTCATGTAATAGTCAAGTTATTGGGACCAATTTTTCAGATCAAATTTGGGGGAAGAGGTACTACTTTTGACCACAAGGTGTCAGGGGCTTGATGCCTCAGACTAGGTGGTAAGTCTGCATTTGGGGGTCTTGAACTCGAATGGCCGGGCGACCTGTGTTACGAACTAACAACTGTTTTAATAATTTTTGGGACTAAAGGGACTTTGTTAGCACTAACACAGGAACAGCAATGGAAAATTCAGCAGACAATGGTAAATTCAAAATAATATTTTTTTATTAAACTATTAATAACATTACATTTCTTACTTATTTCTAAACTCAACTCTAAATTTAACCCCATTGTGAGCAAATGTAAGTGTGTGGGTGTGTGTGTGGCTGGGTGTGTGGGTGGGGGTGTGGGTGTGGGTGTGGGTGGGCATGTGTGTGTGGGTGTGTGAGGGTGTGTGGGTGTGTTTGTGTAATTAAAGTCCCACACAGAAAGTCACTCTTTAAAAGTTCAACATCATTTTAGTCTTTCTTGAAGACTTAAATTCTCAGTTCAGAGATAAGTATAAAACACTTTTAAACATTATATCTTCAGGCCTTTTTATGAACAACATGGTTATCTTCTTCCATGAAGTCACAAACCAAACAAGGGTTAAATGAAGTGGGCACACAAAAATATGCCCAGTAGAAATCTGTCCTCTTTTCCAAAGAGACAGTGAAGTGGTCCTCCTTATTTTAAAAGTCCCCTTTTCCCAGGAGTTACACACAACAACAGCACCAAACCTGGTTTCTGTAACTCAACCCTGTCTTTCACAAGGTTTCACCCTGTCTTTAACCATATTGTTTGTAAAAAGGCCTGAAGATATAATGTTTAAAAGTGCTTTATAATTATCTCTGAACTGAGAATTTAAGACCTTCAAGAAAGACTAAAATGATGCTGAACTTTTAAAGATTGACTTTCTGTGTGTGACTTTAATTATACAAACACACCCACACACACACACACACCCACACCCACACACACACACCCACACACCCATACACACACCCCACCCACACAAACACCCACGCACCCTCACACACCCACACCCACACACATACCCACACACCCATACACACACCCACACACACACCCAGACACCCACCCACCCATGCACACACCCACACACTTATATTTGCTCACAATGGGGTTAAATTTAGAGTTAAGTTTAGAGATAAGTAAGAAATGTTATGTTATTAATAGTTTAATTTAAAAATATTATTTTGAATTTACCAGTGTCTGAATTCGGTAATATATTTCTCCAAATCATGTAATTGTTACATTAAGGTGAGTCCCAATTCTTGGAAACCACATGACTATCAGTTTTGCTTCTACCAAAATCCTGTTCCTTTTTCAAATCCATTCCATATCCATAACAACCTCCAACCTCTTTCTTCTCCATTCAAGACTTAAAACAGATGGCTTCCTTCAGCAGTTCTTGAATAATTAAGGCCCACTTGAAATCCATTAGCTCTGTCTGTCCCAGATGCTGAGACACTGAGAATGAACCGTTCTGCTCTGAGTACAATGGTGTATCTGTAAATGTACTGTGACCTGTGTGTTTAAAATGCCAATGTGTTGTCTTTGTTCCCCTGTAACCACCCAAACTAATTTACAAAGAATATATCAACAATACTTTAACTCAACTATTTACTAAAACATTTTTATATAGGAGAAATATAGTTTAACATTAACATAAATTATTTACACCAGGGCCTAGGAGAGTGTCTGTGGCCGGGGCTTCGGGAGTTCTGGTATTTTGGCATCAGGAGCTTGAATGGGTGGCCAGTACAAGGCGAGGGTTTGTGGTTGAGGCGTTTGGTGTTTGGATGGACAGGTAGTCGAGGCCATAAATAGTTGGGGGGGGGTCAACTTTTACCTGGGTCATATGGAAAATGCACAATTTTTGGGCCAAAAAAAGGAGGGGGGGGGTCAACTATTACATGGGATCAACTATTACATGAGAATATACGGAAAGCATGTCAAAGCAACAGTGAAGAAGGCACACCAAAGCCTCCACTTTCTAAGGAGTCTAAGGAGATTCATCATGATGTCGGATACTCTATCAAACTTCTACAGGTGCATTGTGGAAAGTAAACTGGTCGGTGGCATTACAGCCTGCTTTGGCAATACAAGTGTCTAGGAATGCAGAAGGCAGCAAACACAGCCAGGTCCATCACAGGCTCCTACGTCCCCTCCATTGCAGATATCTACACGAGGCACTGCCTCAGGAAGGCAGCCAACATCATAAAGTACTCCCACCACCCTGGTCACAACCTCTTCTCACTGCTACCTTTGCACAGAAGGTACAGAAGCCTGAAAACCTCTCAGCTAAAAAAATTATTTCCAATAACTATCAAACACTTGAACCTTGGTATACCAATCACAGACTGCTCTGTTGCAAGCCACTATTTTTGCATTAGGATTACTGAAAATGTTTATTATCTATTTTAGTTGTAGTGGGATTTGAACTCATATTAACTGGATTATTAGCCCAGACCACAATTTCACTCGTCCAGCAGCATTAGCTTGGCTTCATTATGGCCTTAACTGTGAATACCACAGACATGCACGGACATCAGGGATTTTGAGTGCCAGAGGATCGAGCAGCATTTGTGATCGACATTTCAGGTCGGAATCATTCATCAAGATATGCCTCCCACCAGTTTTCTCCTTGATCCCAATTTGTTTCGGTGACCTTCGTATTTTATCTGATTAAACAGTGCCTTAGTGTCAAGGTAAAAACACAGAAACTCAGCTTATCTCGCAGCATCCATAGAAGGTAAAGGCGTTTTGTGCCTGAGCCCTTCATCAATGTATGAAAAGCACTCAGTGTTAGGGCGTTCTTTAGAGCAGTGGTTCTCAAACTTTCTTCTTTCCACTCACATGCCACCTTAAGCAATCCCTTACTAATCTCAGAGCACCTATGGAATAGGGAATACTTAAAGTGGAATGTGAGTGAAAAGAAAAAGGTTGAGAACCACTGCTTTAGAAAGAAGCATGTATAAGGCTTCAAACAGATGCAAGGTATCGTCGTTTAATGAGAAGGGTTCGTGGTGGAAACAACTGTCTTAAAAGCTGCTTTTATGGTGCAGATAAAAATAGCAAAGCAGTTGGTAAGAGGGGCGAAACATGAAAGCCTGCAGATGCTGTGATTGTAATAAAAACATAGAAATGCTGGAGGAACTCAGACGGTCTTGCAGCCTCCGTAGGGGGTCAAAATATATAACCGATGTTTCAGGCCTGAGCCCTCCTCCAAGGTATGAGTAAAAAGCAGGCAAGCACCTGAATTAAAAGGCTGGGGAGAAGGGTAGGGAAAGGACAGGAGAGAGGAAGTGTGAAAATTGACTGGGGGAGGGAAGTTGTTTGCAATGCTGTGGAAGCTATGCTGGGGGTAAAGAGTCAGAGGGAAAAGCAGAAAAAGAGAGCGCGCGCTAGAGGAAAGGAGACATTGGGATAAATGGGGCGGGGGGGGTAAACAGAATCAAGAGATCGATGTTAATACCATCCAGTTAGAGGGTGCCCAGACCGAATACGAGGTGTTGTTCATTAAATTTGTGGACAGTCTCAGTCTAGCAGCACAAGACCATGGACAGACATGTCGGCAAGGCGATGGTATGGGGAATTGAAATGGATAGCTACTGGGAGATCCTCGCTATTGTGGTGGACAGAGCGAAGGCACTCAACGATATAGGGGGAGGATGTTTGAGCAGCGGGGTTGAGGGTCCGTGATCAGGGCATCAGGAGCTCGAATGGGCTGGTGGCAGGGGTGAATGTTCTGTGTATTAAATAGAAGCTTGTTTGAACTCGGAGATATCTTTTCAGGAATGCTGGGCAAGGCTGCCCTCTACTGGTCTGAGAATTCTCACCATTCCGATCAATGTCACAGCAATGGACAATTTCTAAAATTGGCCTGTAATTGATTTATGTATTTGGAAAATGTGGCCACTCCATCTGCTCTAAATGGACAGCTAATAACCATGTAATTCTGGGATAAAAGTTTAAAAAATGTGGGAGAAACTCAGCAGGTCAAAAGTGTACTTTATAAAGCAAAGATATATCACCAACGTTTCGGGCTTAAGCCCTTCATCAAGGTTTGAGCAAAAAGCACTTAGTGATGAGAGCATTCTTTAGAAAGATTTCTGAATAAAGCTTCAAGCATTTTGCTCATACCTTGATGAGGGGCTCAAGACCGAAACGTTGGTTATGCATTTTTATCTTGTCTATATAATGTAACTCTGGGAGGTGGGTTTGAAATGAAAGTAGGTGCCCTCTGAAGTTTATATGTTGCGGGGACCAGTCTGCAGAAGAACTGGAAAATCCTTTCAATAAAGTAAAAACACAATGCTGGAGAAACTCAGCAAGTTAAACTGCACTTTATAGAGCAAAGATAAAGATACATGCTGTACAGTAACAGGCCCTTTCAGCCCATGAGCCCGTGCCGCCCAATTATGCCCAAATGACTTACAACCCCCGGGTTTTGAATGGTGGGAGGAAGTCGGTGACCCAGAGGAAACTTACGCAGGCATGGGGAGAATGAATAAACTCCTTATAGATAGCATGGGATCGAACCCTGATCCCAGTCGCTGGCACTGTAACAGCATTGCACTAACCATGCAATGTTTTGGGTTTGAGCAAAATGTAGGCAGGTGCCTGAACAAAATGGTAGGGGGTGGGGGTCCTTGATGAAGAGCTCAAGCCTGAAACATTGGTTCTGTATCTTTATCTTTCCTATATCAAGGACACTGCTTGACCTGCTGAGTTTCTCCAGCATTGTGTATTTACTTCAGCCATGGTGTCTGCACACTTTCACGTTTTACTCAAAACCCTTTCAATGTTGGTCACCATAGAGTTATAACAGGAAAAGTAGAGAGATCTTGTCTCCTCAGGCTGAATTTCCCGAGCTCCACTTCCATATTTGAACACATTTGGTTTCCTTGAGAGGATATCAATGAGTAATTGCAGACTTCATGTTGTCAAGTCAAGTTTATTGTCATCTGATTGCACATGTACAACCAAGCAAAATTGCATTCTCTGGTCCTCGGTGCAAAACATGCAGACACACAACCAGACATAATACACATACAGACAAACAATACATATGCAGCCTTGCCCACTTCAGTCTTCTCATGAAGTTCAGTTGGTGTTATGCCTTCCTGACAAGTGAGGAGATATATGTCTATGATAGGTCACTAGTTAAGAAAACACCAAGGAACTTGGTGCTCTGCACTCACTTCACTACAGAGTTATTAATATGTAGTGGCGGGCAGTCGCTTCTGGTCCTCCTGAAGTCCATGATCATCTCCTTCATCTTGTCCACATTGAGACTCAGGTTGTTATTCTCCCACCATATCATGAGATTTTCCACCTCGCTCTCTCCTATGAGTGTGTTGTGGGGATAGGGACAGACAGAGTAGAAATTGGACCTCTGGTTCCCAAACCTGTCCTTCCCTGGGGTTTCTCCATTTCATATCTGGGTCTGATGTACAGACTGATCAATGGTCAACAAGTCCATAGAACCAAAGAACATTATAGCACAGAAAAAGGCCCTTCTAGCATGTGCCTAAAAAAAATTTCTGCCTAGTTCCACTGACCTACACCCAGACCATTTCCTTCCATATCCCTCCCGTCTATGTGCCTGTCCAATTTTTTTCTTAAATATCAAATTGAGCCTGCCTTTACAAATTCAGCTGGCAGCTTGTTCCACACTCTGTGTGAAGAAGTTCCTCCTCATGTTCCCTTCAATTTTTTCCACTTTCACCCCTAACCCACAGCCTCTTGTTTATTACCTCACCTACCCTCAGTGGTAAAAGCCTCCTTCAATTTACTCTATCCATGCCCATCATAATTTTGATACAAACATACATCAAATCTTCCCTCATTCTTCTGGGTTCCAGGGAAGTCCATTATTAGAAAAATTGAATAATAGGCTCGAGGGCAGTGAATTAAACAGTCTGGTTTTTTTTCCAAAATTCCTCATGCTCTGATCAGTTGGTCACTCTCAAATGAGATGGATTGTAAAATGGGAACACCCATTTTGATAGCACTGCTACTTTCTTCAGTTCCTCTTGGCAAATCTCTCCAGATGTGCGATGGAACGTATGTTGAGAAGCTGGTGAGGGAGCACCAATGCCCCTGAGCTGAAAGCCCTGCAAAATGTAGTGGACATAGCCCAGTACATCACAGGCAAAACTCTCCCTGCCATTGAGAACATCTACAGGGAACTCTGCTGTTGGAGAGCAGCAGCAATCATCAAGGCTCCACACCACCCAGCACACTCTCTATTCTCGCTGCTGCCATCAGGAAAGAGGTCTAGGTGCCACAAGACTCGCACCCCCCAGGTTCAGGAACAGCTGCTCCCCCTCCACCATCAGACTCCTCAACAACAAACTCAATCAGGGACTCATTTAAGGACTCTCACTTTGCACATGATTTATTATTGAATATTTCTTTTCTGTATTTCACAGTCAATTTCTTTACATTTCCTTCTTTGTTTACATTTCTCTCTTTTGCATACATATCTTTTCTTGAGTACAGTTTTTCTTTGCACTACCAATAAGTAGAAATTCTGCCTGGCCTGCAGGAAAAAGAATCTCAGGATTGTAATGCGATGTCATGTATGTGCTCTGAAAATAAATCCGAACTTTGATGAAATTTAAATTGTTGCCACAGTTGCAATTTGGATAGGTGGCATTAGATAGAGGAGAACGAGAACAGTACACAAAGGTGCTGGTGGAACTCAGCAGGTCAGGCAGCATCCATGGAAAGCCTTTCAACAAGATGGAAGGTTGAGGCCCAAAACATTGCCTGACTATTGCTTTCCATGGATGCTGCCTGACCTGCTGAGTTCCTCCATGACCTTTGTGCACTAATGCAGGAAATGTGGCAGTCATCTTCACGCAGCTACATCAACCAGATAATAAACAGATAACTGCATCATTCCAGAAACTAGGAAAAATCTTAAAAGTCATTCAGCTAAAAAAGTATATTATAGGACTCTTGCAGAATAGACATATGTATTGCAGCATTTCTTTTTGGAAGTTTATTCTCAGGAAACACGCAGAAATGGATAGATTTGGGAATCAGAGGATGGATGGTGAGGAACAGAGGAGGAACTTATTGTGCATATTTGCGTAAAAGTCGAACCCCCCCCCCCACTATTTTTGGACCCGGCCTCCTGCCCATCTGAGCTCCTGACAGCTTGACCTTGGACTCTCGCCTCAGTCGCGGCCACCTGCTCATCAGAGCTCCCGATGCCCAGACCATGGTCTGTTGCCTAGGCTAGGCCACCCACCCATCAGCACTCCTGACAGCTCAACCCCAGACTTATGACCTGATCTCGGCTGGCTGCACATCTTAGCCCCCGACGTCTCAAACAACGCAGGTACTTACCATGGACAAGAGTAGAATCCAAATAATAGTCGACTCCATAAATTTAACATGAAAAAAAGACTTTTACAAAAGTATATATGGTAGACCACCAATATTTTCCTCCATTCCTCCTGCTTCATCCTCACCCATACCAAATTTCCTGTGTCGATTACAGATAGATATTCTGGGGGAAATCTATTGAGTTCAAATATGGAAGTAGAACACAAAAATATCAGTCTGAGGGAATAGAAGCTACCAAATTTCCCCTTTAAGATTCACTGGTGTCTGAGCTGCATTTGGTATGTTTGGTCCAGTTTCAGCCCTAAGAAGGTTAGGATCCTCCTTCTTGAACTACTGATTCACGTTAATGGAACGAATTGTCACTCATTTAGAGTGTACCAGCTCCAGCCACATTTCAGGGCTTTCACGCACATTTTGCTCAGATCAATTAAGATCATGAGAGGAATTAGGCCTACCTACCCTAGAATCCCACAATCAGCATCTCTCAGCTGCTCCTGTAGGGAAAGAGATACAGGAGTACCAGAGCCAGCACCACCAGGCTAAGGAACAGCTTCTTCCCACAGGAAGTGAGAATGATGAACGACTAATGAACTACTCATGCAAACCCTCCGTGAATTAACTATTTCTTATACAAATTTTGTTTATTTTATATATGTACAATATATTCTGGTATCCAGAATTCAAGCAACTGACAAAAAAAACTTGGAAAATTCATTTAAAAATTAAAATAATTAAGAATAAAATAATAGGTAAAAATGGTAAGTTTAAAATTATTAAAGTAAAAGTTCTGTGAAGTAACACATAAACTTTTGGTGAAGATGGGAACAAATATTCACCCAGCGGAGTGTCTTGGTCATGCTTTGCTTGTAACAGCTGTTTGGATAAAGTTGTGTGAAACAGCAATGGCGGCTCCCAGGATGAAGAGCTGGGTTGATGCCACTCACCATTGGGGTGACTCTCTTAAAGTCTCTCTATGCCTGCTTAGTAAGAGTCGCCCGGTCAGAAGCTTTATCTATAAACTTGGGGGAGGGGAAGATTAATTTTATAGAATGTTACTGTTCATATTTCAGGTGGTTTTGTGGAGGGGGAGGAACCTGCAGATGCAGCAATGGTTAAATGTTTTCAAAGGATGTGATTGAAAATAACGTAAAATGCTTTAATTTCCATATATTCATGCAAATGAAGTTTGTTTAGTGTAAATAGAGTATATTATTTTTGTATTTTGTCTTCTAGGCTATTTTTTCTTAAAGTAGGTGTATTAGAAAGATATTGTTAGAGTAAGTCTCAAGCAACTGGAAAATATGCATGACATCACCTAATATCCTGAGATTCTTCTGTGGGCCAGGCAGTATTACCACCTATTGTGGGGGGGGATGGGGGGGGGGATTCTGTACTCAACGTAAACATGTAAACAAATAAAGAAATATAAACAGAGAGAGAAAAATCAACAAAGTTCAAAAACAAGAGTCCTTAAATGAGTCCCTGAATGAGTTTGTCATTGAGGAGTCTGATGGTGAAGGAGTTACAAACAGATAGAGCAAAGAGGTTTGAGCCTGATATCAGAAAACACATTGTAAATTATCATCAGCCAGAATGATCTTTGACTGGATTAATGCAAACTTAGAACTGATGCAGGAGAATAGTGGAAGGAAGAGCTGCATGTGTGAGATGGTCATCAGGTCTGGTGATAGTGATGTACCTGGAGTTTGCCAATGACTGGCTCAGATGGTCCACATGAGTATGTGGCCCCATCTACTGGCTAAATGAAATATATTCCTTTGTCAGACAGTCACTTCGAAAAAAATCTTCAAATATTTTTGTAGAAAATCAGAAGTAAATTGTTTTGCATCTCTTCTAACTCTTTCTCTATCCATTTCCTTTCCCTTACTTTGTTTTGCTTTCTGTATGAATTTCCACATTAAATTCACCATCTAATGCTAAAAGTTACCCAATTAACCTACTGTAATGGAAGATTCTAACCTGTTTTTTTAATTTGCAGCTCTTGGTTTTGCAAGAGCTTGTGTTTTAGAATCAGCAGACATAAGCTAAATTCCACCTAGGGGCCAGAGATGCTGTTATCTGAAGAATGTGTACCAAGAAAATTTAATCTTCCTGATTGTTTTGGTCACAGGCTGTCAGAGGCCTAGCCTTGATGCAAAATAAACCATTGTATTCAAAGTGATAAGCTGAAAATTATGTTACTAGTTAGAAATGTAGTATGCTAGCTTGCTTGCTCATCTTTCTTGCTGTGCTGGGAATAGGTGCTTGGGTAAGCAGTTTTTGGGTAATATAAGCCATGGTCCCGCTGCTGAAGTTTGAGACTCTCCGGGAGGTGGCAATATCTCTCAGCAAGAAGAAGAAGAACTTCTGGAGTCCAGCCAATGTCCCGGTCAGGGGAGGTGGAGAAGCTGCTACCGGCGCCCTGACAACTTACTATAAGTGTGCAGTGGTTGCCTCGCTTCGGCAGTTGGGACCAGTCCAAGCGTTGATAAGTATAGTTGGGAAGGGCTTCCATATTGTAGTTTGAAATCAGCTTTTGAATTTGTAATAAACATTTGTATAAACTGAACTGCTCTCGGTGTGTGTGTCTAGTTTCTTTCGGTAGCTCAAACACTGTGACCAATCTAAAATGAACAAAATGAGAGGTATAAGTTTACCCAAGACACCTACCAACCCCATTCGTTTTGGAGGGTAGGAAGAAACCGAAGCATCCGAAGGCAACTCACGCAGACATAGGGATATCATACAAACTCCTTACAGACAGCACTGGTTTCAAACCCAGGTCGCTGGCGCTGTAATAGACCACATTTCTGTACTAAGTCCCGATGAAGAGTTTTGTCATGTAGCGTAGGTTGTTTTATTTTCTCCCAATGATGCTGAGTTCATCCAGCAGATTGTGGTTGGCTTTAGATTCCAGCACCTTTGTGTCTCTAATGCTAAAAGTTGTCTGTGATGGTGAGAATAGGTTCGGAGTGTTGAAGAAGTAAGAATCTCTGGACATGTGTCTTTATTCCTTTCAGTTAGTTTGTGGGGTTTGATATGAAGACACCCCACTCCTCAGAAAGGAACAGCATGTGTGTAAATGGATTTAGGTGAGTAGGAGGTTGCACAAGTCCAAACTCACCCTCTCGACATCCCCTCCAGGATCCTGTGACATGATAAGGTCCAAGGTGGATGGGGGAGGTTCTGTTGCAGTGAATGGCCAGGCCAAACTTCGATGCAAGGGATGCCCTTTCTGGGCTTCATGACACATGTTTGCTAGATGGCCATTGACCCTAAAAGAGGGTTTGTCTGCTCTTTGACACGTTTTGTTTTTCATCCTGCAGGGTGTCAACATTTTGGGATGGGATCCATTATTAACACTAAAGTAGGAGGGGGTGGGGAAGAAGCTGGAGAGGGGCTCTGAGGTGATTGGGTGGGAGTGATGAAAAGACAGGTAGAGGGAGAGACCAAAGGAGGAGATAAAGAAGAATTGCAGGAGATGAAATAGAGATAGAAACAATGGAACCAGATTGAGGTGGGGAGGGGGGGGTGGGGCTTGCCCAGTTCATGCTGTTGGGTTTAAGGTTGTCTAGGAGGAATATCCTGTGTTGTTCTTATAGTTTACATTTGGTCTCTCCCTGCAATGGATATGCTGATGACAGACGTGAGCTGGAGAAACTTAGCACCAGGTAAAGATGCATAACGGATATTTCAGGCCTGAGCCCTTCCTCAAGGTTTGAGTCAAAAGCATGAGGGTAAAGGGAAGAATGGGAGATGGAGGAGTACCCACCAACAGCAAAGGGTATTAATTGGATATGATAAGAGGACAAGAGAGAGGAAAGGTGAGTATTGATTGCAGACAGACAGTTTTTGGCTCTGTGAAAAGAGACAGAAGGAAGATGGAAGAGAGACAGAGCTAGAGGAAAGAAGACATATATGTTTTTAACACAGCTACTGAGGGTGCCATTCCCATTCCAATATTATACCTCCTAGATCCATATTAAATTTACCAGAATGCCTACAGTCTAAAGTTAACTGCAGGCATTCCATGATGTGCTTTGCAAGTCCCACCTCTGTCCTTACCACATTTCCGGTATGCTGTCTAAACTCACGCAAGGAAGTGGAGATTTCAAGTTATGGTTGTTCGTGTATGAATGACCAATGCTGAGACTTCGGACATTCTTCAGACCAGTAAAATCATGTAAGTTCTATCTTAAAAACATAATAGGGAAAGATGGGGAGGGGCCTAATGGAAACTGGAGAAATCAATGTTAATGCCATCTGGTTGGATGGTGCTCAGACAGAATATGAGATGTTCTTCCAATTTGTACAAGACTGTAGTCAGACACATAGGCATGGGAATGAGGCAGGGAATTCAAATAGATTGCCACTGGGAATTGTGGTGAGGGGAATTGAAGTAGTTCAGGGGTGTCAAACTCAAATTCACAGAGGGCCAAAATTAAAAACTTGGACTAAGTCGTGGGCCAAACTAAATATTTATTGAAAATTTTCAACAACATCTGCATGTTTTCTCTTCTTTCAACATATGTAATGTTAAACTTTTTATTATTAAAATAAATGTTTAATAATAATTTCGGTTAAACTCTTTCCAGAAGAAGCATTAACAAATGAGAAATAAAATATTCAATAAATAATATTTCTCTATAGCCTTTAAGCTCCTTTTAAATGTATTTTTTTTTCACAAGCCAACAAGTCAAAAAAATAACAACTTGCTTCAATGAAAATCCAATCTTTCAACTATGAACAGTCCAAAGTTAACCAAAGAAAATATTAATCCAAGCTTAGCTTGCTTCACTGTGATTTACTCTGATGCACCTGGGTCTAAACCAGATACTTGGCATCTCTTCTTAGATGCAAGTTCATCAAACTCTGGGGTCAGAGTTTGTCTCCCACCTGTCTTGAAAGGTCCTGTTTTCTGTCTTTTGTTTGGCCATTTTTCGTAAGGGGTTTATTACATGTGAGTTAGGCGACAGGTCGCAGATGGTAATGAAAGTAAACAGAGGAGGTGGGGGCGATTAGCGGGCTGACGGGCCGGCGGCAACACATTTGCAAAGCATTCTGGGATTTGTAGTATTAGCTGTGCATGCGCTATACTGGCGCGGCGGCCAGCGGGCCAGCTCTAATACATATTTGATATGATCTTGCGGGCCAAATATAATTATATCACGGGCCAAATTTGGCCCGCGGGCCTGAGTTTGACATGTGTGAAGTAGTTGAATGCTAATAGTTCAGGCTAAGACTAACATTAGGCCCTTTCAAACTATTGTGTAAAATGGGGTTAACTGGACAATTGGCCTGGTTAGCGCCCCAGTCACATGACAGTTAGAAATGGTCCATCTCAGACAACCCCTTCCAAATCCAACCGAGTCCCTGACCTACCCCAGATGTAGTCAGGGAACCCAGTTAAATTTACCTAGGTCTCGTCCACAGGCAATTTGAACAGGAAAATGGCCGACCCGCTTATTCCAGCGACGTCAACACTTGCGTGTGTGCGTGCGTCATCTTGCAGACACCATCCAGCAGAACTTCCATTGAGTGCATGACATGTTATTGCAGGGCCGGTTCCCCCTTAAATCGCAAGGTTGGAGATTTAATGGGTAGGTTCCCCTGCGTTTTGAAAACAGCCCCTTTGCCCCAGTAATTTCATCCAGGTCCCAGAAGGGCTACCCAGGTGCTGCAATTTGAAAGGGGCAATCAGGTATTCGATGAAGCAGTCTCAATGATTCAGATTTCAGATTTAAATATATTGTCAGAGTATATACATGACAACACATAAAACCCTGATTCTTTTTCCTACTCAATGGCAGTGCAGTAAAAAAAAACTAACTCAAAGTACACTTGTAACCAAATAAAGAAATGTAAACAAACTGACTGCAATAGTGAGAGAGGGAAAAAAATCAATAAAATGCAAAAGTAAGAGTCCTTAAATGAGTCCCTGATTGAGTTTGCTGTTGGGGAGTCTAATGGTGGAGGGGGAGCAGCTGTTCCTGAACCTGGTGGTGTGTGTCTTGTGGCACCTATACTTCCTTCCTGATGATAGCAGCGAGAACAGAGCATGGGCTGAGTGATGTGGGTCCTTGATGATTGCTGCTGCTCTCCAACGGGAGCGTTCCCTGTAGGTGTTCTCAATGGTGGGGAGAGTTTTACCTGCAGTGTTCATTACCTTTTCCAGGGCTTTACTCTCAGTGGTATTGGTGTCCCCATCAAAGTTATTTGATTTACAGTCCAATTTCACTTCTCACTCCACCAAGTTCACTGGCTGCAGGCAATTCTTACACTGTGCACTGAATTTAATATTTATGAATTCCACTAGGTTTTGGTGCTTGAAAGGTAAATGATTACCACTCAGGAAAGTTCTTGTCGGTTTTCAGAGAGAGATTTGTTGTTCGTTGGACACCCACAACTGATTCCTTCTGAACAACCACTTCAGTGTCTTGCCAAAGAAACTTGCCAAATCAAGATTTTCCAGATGATAACCTCTTTCTTGCAGGTCACCACAAAGGCTTTAACCAGTCTGAACAAGCACTCACAACCCATCTTCAAAATGGGGTTTTTCCACAAGTTTGCCAGCTTGTCCTGTTCCAGTCCCAGCTGCTGCTGTTGAACTGTAGAACCGAATTCTCTCTTTCTCTCTCTCTCTCTCTCTCTCTCTTGCTGAGAAAACCGCATGACCCTCTTAGAACAGCAAACTGCACTCAGACTTCGGCTCCGAACCTAATCTTCTGAGTTTGTTCATCTATTGCTTTCCAAAACAATAATCAAGTACTCCACAGCATGTCCAATTAACACCTGTTTGTGAAATCCTTATAGGCATTCTTCAAAGCTTTTGCAAAGGCACCCAGAGCCTGGGCTGTCTGACTGGAGCAGAGCTCTGGCATTTTAAATGAGATCTGTTTTGAAGTGTTTGCATGTGACCTATACTAAAAAACCAGCCACAATTTATCTCCTTTTAAAACATATCTATAAACAATATAAAATACAATTTGTCACGGTGCACAGATGGAAGATGAGAGTTGTTCCACCAATTTGTGTGTTGGCCTCAGTCTGGCATCATCTCAGGTGTCATAAAAAGTTCCGCAAACTGCCGAGGAAGTCGAGGCACTATCCTGCTTTCTTCACAATGCCATTTGTGTGTTGGGTCCAGGAAAAGTCCTCTGAGATAGTGACTCCCAAGAACTTAGATTCACTGACCCTCTCCACCTCTACTGAATGCAGTAGATCAGTTTGGATTATGTGCATTTAAAGTTCAACCTCAGCTGGAAAGCCTGTCCTGGAAAGGATGGTGGTGAAGGGAGCAGATGTAATGACAGCCCAAGGCCAAGTTGGGAAGTGGTTTCTCCTCCCCCTCATTAATATTCAACAGACGAGTCACGTGGGAGACGAGGCGGCGGGAACTCTCCAACCCCGATCGTCGGCGGTCGACTGATGACGACATGCGTGTCTGCGCGCCCAGCGGGTTGCAGCGTCACGGCGCGGGTGCGCGCACGGTAAGCGTTTGAATGTAAACAAGAGGTATCGGTGCGTCGCGGACGGCGGGAACGGTCTCACAGCGGCCCAGGGCGGGGGGCGAAAGGGCAAGGCGGGCGCGCTCCTTCCTCCCCGTCCCGGCCGCCCGTTCCAGGCCTACTCCGGGCCCCGGCTCCCCTCCCGCCTCGGCCCGGGGCCGGCTGCCAGGCCCGACTTTCCCTGCCCCGCTTCCCTGCAGTAACCGCCAGGCCGCGGCCTCCACCTCGGGGCCTCTCCTCCCAGCCCTCGGTTGCTGCCGCACACCCGAGGAGACGGCAGGTAAGCTCGCTGCCTATTTTCTGGTCGCAAATGTGTGTTTGCCCCGCCAGACACATTCTTCCCGCTGGAAACTCCTGACTTGTGCTTGTGTGGTTCGAGGCACAAAGCTGGAGAAACTCAGCAGGTTAAACCGTGTGCTTTTACATAGTGAAGGTACATAGCCAACGTTTTGGGTTGAGCCTTTCAAGGCATGAGCAAAATACAGTGCCTGCCTACATTTTCTTGGGATATTAACGAAGGGCTCAGGCCTGAAACGTTGGTTATGTATCTTTATCTTTGCTATATAAACTACACTGTTTAAACCTGCTGAGTTTCCCCACCGTTGTGTTTTACTTCAACCATGGTGTCTGCAGATTTTTGTGTTTTGCTTCATGATTTTGTGGTTCAGGGCAGGCTAAGTGTGTGAAGGAGGCCTGCACTGCTGTTTTGCCTGTGCTGGTCATGCATGTCTTTTTGTATAACAGTAGATACATTATTATTTCGTACAACAGTAGATACATTATTTTGGGCATCAGTCTTGTCTTGTTCTCGCATTTTCTCACCTGATAAAGGTCCTTCGATCTGAAATACTGCCCGACCTGCAGAGTCGTTCTAGCACTTTATTCTGTAGTCCTTGTGTTCTTTATCTCCCCAAGAGTCAGCATTATTTTATTGTCGTGTAATAAAACAGAAAAGGTGATATTACATGAAATTTCCTGTAATCTATCACCATAAGGCAGACCAAGATTCGCTGTAAGTGGAAATTCAAAGAAAGAGAACCAAGAGAGATCCCCCCGCCCCAGGGTTTGTGAATGTCTGTGGATTCATCTCGGGCCCTCACGCAGGCTTCAGTCCAAATTATCATCAACCCACTGGTCCGCTGCCTGTGAGTGCCATCCAGCTTCCACAAACTGCTTGAATATGTCCAATACCTTGTGGAGATATTCACAAGATATAGGAGCCAAATTAGTTCCTTCAGCTCCACCATTCAAACATTAACTGATCCAAGTTGTGCCCTCTTTAGTCCCCTACTGTGGAAAACAACAACAAAAAATTATTTCATTCTCCCTCAGATCACTGTGGGTAGTTGATATGCCTCTTGGTTATTGATTTTCTGATATAATTATTGAGTTTATTGTCATACATCTAAGTATAATGTATGTGCTGATGATTTTTCTTGCTGCAGCAAACAACTATTAAAATACACTAAACACAATGGTACACATCAAGTTACTTGTGTATATAGAACAATATAAAAGGGGGGAGGGGAACCAGAGTGTTAGAGCAGATAGTAAGGTGGATGATGAGAGTCATGCAAAGACAGCATATAAAGGCAGGATTGTTCAGGAAAGAAATGGTCTCGCATGCATCTGTTTCAATGCTAAGAGTATTGTCGGTAAGGTGGTTGAGCATAGCGTGAGGATTGCCAAGTGGGATTATGACATTCTTGCTGTTAGTGAGACTTCGTTGCAGCTGGGACTCAACATCCATCACTATAACTGGATTCTGGACTGACTAACAGGAAGTCTGCAGTCTCTTTTGGGCTGAATTCCAAGATTTTGGTCTATTGAAAGGTTCTGGTCTGAAATGTTGAATCTTTTACATTCATTTGAGGCTGCTTGATTTGCTGTTCCTCTAGAAGTCTACAGCCTTGTATCCTAAAATAAGGCAATGTTTATAACAAATCCTTGTTAATATTCTGCCCCTCCTCTTGAGAAGAGCCATCTCCAGTGGTACAAATGTGGTGTGCAGTAAAGAGGGAATGACTGGCCATGAAGTTTCACATCATTGGGTCCAGCACTTGATAATCCATCCTTCCTTCAATTGGAGCACTACTCGGAGGAAGCACTGTCAGTAGGCCTAGTGATAAAGATGGCACACTGCTGCAGCTCCGCTAACGACAGAGCTGGTTTTGACCTTGGAGGAGCAGAGGTGTGTCTTTTAGCTCTCCTCCATTGTTCAATGTCCATTTCTCATGCTTGGCAACTCAGTATGGGTTTAAATTGCATATAGATCAGGGCCTGTGACATTCTTATTACATTGGAAAACCTATGGAGGTCTGTGCCCAAGATGGCAGCACCCATACTTGGAGGCCTGGAACACAAGGGTAGTGGGCTCAGGGCAGAAGAACACCCCCTCCCAGCTGGCATGGAGAAGATCCTATTGAGCAGGAGACCACAGCAGCAGACCAGCCCAGGGCTAGGCAGACAAAGGCTTCACACCAGGCTGTGGGCTGCTGGAGACAGGTTTGTTGGAACTAGGTATCATGACTGAGGTTTATGAGAGTTCTGATAGTGGGCAGGCCTCCGACAGGGCCTCTGGTGTAGACATCTTCATAATGGTATTAAACAAGAAAGTCTAGGCACCGAGATTGTGGTTTAATGCACAAAAATGCTTGAGAAACTCAGCAGGTCATGCAGTATTCACAGGAAGTAAAGATGTGTATAACCAACATTTCAGGCCTGACCCCTTTCATCAAGGTATGAGCAAAAAGCAGACAGGCCCCTGAATAAAAACATGGAAGGAAAAGAGCACAAGGGACAGGGGAGGAGCACAGGCCAGAGGCAAGAGGCCACAGGTGGATGTGGGAGGGAGGGCAGAATGGGAAAAAAAGATGAGAAGTGCTGGGGGAGTAGCTCTGAATGGAAAGGGAAGGGGTGGTAAACTAGAGGAAAGGAGACAGATAGAGACTGGAAGGCCTAACAAAAACCAACATAGTTGATGTTAATGCCATCTGGTTGGAGGGTGCCCATGCAGAATACAAGGAGTTCCTTCAATTTGCAGGTGTTCTTGAATTGGCAGTTCATAAGGCCATGGACAACAGTGCCATTGTGGGAATGGGACACTGAATTGAAATGGTTGGCCATTGGGAGAGTACCTATTTTGCATCAAAGTTGTTTTGCTAAGCAATCTGCCAGTCTGAATCCAGTCTCTCCAATGTAGAGAAGGGCACAATGGGACTGGATGCAGTAGGTGACCCCTGCAGATTCACAAGTGAAGTGTGGCTTCACTGGGAAGGACTGTTGTGTCCCCTGAATAGTGATGAGGGGGGAGGTGTGGATGCAAGTGTCGCATTTTCTGCAGTCACAGCTGTAGGTGCCAAAGGGATGATTAGAGGGAAGGGATGAGGGAGAGATCCCTGTGGAAGGCAGCAAGGGAAAGATGTCTGGTGGTAGGATGATATTGGTGGAAATTGCAGATATTTTGGATATGGAGGCTGGTGGGATGGTATACAAGGACAAAGAGAATCCTATTCTTGTGGCATCTGAGGGTGGAGCAGGCCTGGGCAGATGTAATGGAAATGAGGATATACAGGTAAGGGCTGAGTTGATGACAGTAGAGGGTGGCATGATTTTTGAAGAAGTAGGACATCTTGGAGGTCCTGGAATGAAAGGCCTCATCCTGGGAGCAGATGCAATGGAAACCGAAGAATTGAGAGGAATTCATGGGGGCAGGATGTGAAGAAATGTAGTTGAGGTAATTCTGGTAGTTGGTGGTTTTTAGAAAATGTCTGCTAAAGGTTTGTCTCCCGAGATGGGCTCAGATTGAAATAGGGAGAGTGTTACCAGAGAATTTTGAGGTTGGTGGAAGTTGGCAGAAAAGTGGTTAAAGATGATGAGCCTCTTAAGGATGCAAGAGGTAGCACCAAAGTAGTTGTCAATGTAGCAGAGGAAGAATTGAGGAGCTTTGCCTGTCAGATTGTAGCATGAATTGATCCACATAGCCAACCAAAAGGAAGGCTTATTTGGGACCCATGCAAGTACCCATGGTGGCCCCTTGACTTGGAGAAAGTGGGATGAGTCAAAGCTATTGAAGGTGTGAACTTGTTCTACCAGGCAGAGGAGGCTGGTGGAGATAGGTCATAGGTGGACATGTACAATGTCAAAAGACCAAATCTTATCATGTGTTAACTTGTGCTCCTCCCCTTTCTCTTATTCCCTCCTCTCCCCCACCCTGTTCCAACCCTACCTTTTTATTCCAGCACCTGTGTGCTTTTTCCTTGTACCTTTACAAAGGGCTCAGGCCTGAAATGTTGGTTTGTATATTTTTGCTTATTATGGATACTGCATGATTTGCTGAGTTTCTGCAGCACTTTTGTGTTCCTCATGAATTGGGGGTTTGGAACTGGGAGTGTGGAGGGTGACTTGGTTGCCTGGGTCTTGGGTTCACCACTGGATCGGACTGAAAGAGGTGGCAAGATTCATGAACACTCAATGACTCTGAAGGGAAACTCTTTCTTCGCTCTCACCTTGGTCACGGGTCTGGGTGCCTTTGTGGCATTGTCAATAAAGGAACCTTGAGTGAGGACCTCATTGCCCTTACAAAGGTATCCTCTCAGCAATGTTGAGCTAGTTTGTAATGTCCTAAAGAACAAAATTATGATGCCAAAGGCAGCAATTATGTTCCCAAAGCTTCTTTATGGGGGTTTGGGTTTTATTGACCAGTTACTTTTTCCAATGATCATTATTACAGACAGAAAATAGTTCGGAATCAATTATAAATGCATACTTTCTTATACTAATTTTTATTTATTTTTAGCTAGAGTTTCTTCTGAATTCTGTGGTATTACAAAATTCCTATATAGCATTTTTAGCAATAAGTGAGCAGAATCCTTCATTTCATTCCTCTTTTAAGATATGGCATCTTAAATGTAACCCTTGGAGTTAATTTACAGAAACATTAATAAGCTACGGTACAAATTTTTGTAACCAAGACATGGAATGAAGATTTACAATATCAATTCTAAAAACCTTGTGTATTTTTTTAATTTTTAAAAATATGTTTTTAAAAAAATTTTAGGTATTCAGCATGGTAGCAGGCCCTTCCGGTCAAATTCACCTACAACCCCCCTGTACATTTTGAAGGGTGAGAGGAAACCCATGCAGACACAGGGAGAAAGTACAAACTCCTTACAGACAGTGTGGGGTTTGGTGTATTTCTGTTTTTTTGAATGAAGTTTTAAACAAATCAGGCCATTCCTAATTTGTTTTTCTCTCCACATGCAAGAAAAACTGACCAGCGTTTCACAAGGCTGCGTTGAAAATGAGAGCAAGAGAAAGATCAAGATCATTGACTTCAAGAAACTAAATGTGGGAAATTCCAGTTGCTTGTATGACTATTTAAAGGTATGACTTGCTTTGAGGAAGCAAAGGATTGAAAATGGGGATATCTGTGTAAATTATAAAAAATATTGAGGAGACTTGTACTTTCTAGCTTTTTTGACCTTGATTTTCATACTTTTGAGGACATAAGAAAGAGCTAGTCCTCTCATGTGTTCAATTTATTAAATGTTCCTGCTATTTCTAGTTCATCTCCTCTACAGATCCTGAAACGAGTATGGTATATGATACACATCCAAGTTTGTTATCTTGAAACTATCCATAGGTTACATTAAAGTAATCACATTTTCATCTGAATTTGATTATGTAGTGACTGAAGAGTGAAAATTGTACCTGTATTTCTTTTAAAAGGGACTTCTGGAAGAATCAAAGCTGGCTGACAACCATTGCAGGGATTTTCCTGTGATCTGGCATAGCTTTTGTTGCTGATAGCCAGTTCCATTTTGAAGTGGTGGTGCTTGGAATGCATTTCATCTTCAAGTTGGGGTGGTAATTTCCCAGCATTTGTTTGTTGCTACATTACAAAGGGGATTTTTACTTGCTGTCTGTTTGCTGGTCAAGTCAATGGAAATGAGTGCATGAAATGTGGGTTCTGTAACCAGTGAAAGATCCTATTGAGTGCTTTATTTTCATTTCATTGTAAATTACTGATGTGTTGGAATGGTAATTTGTTTTGTGCTGCTTCTTGTTTGTTTTGAATCAGAATTTTGAAAACTTTCCAACAGAAGAAGAAAAATTGGGAATAATGACTAACAAGGTTTAAATGAATGATGTTATCATTTGCTTGAGGGCTTTCCCAACATTTATTTCCATTTCTAATCTGCCAAATGCAAATCAAATTTCCCATATATAGATGGACTTGCTGGTTATAATTTTGGTAGCACAGTTAGTACAACACTGTTACAGTGCCAGTGGTCGAGACTGGGGTTTGAATCCTGTGCAGTCTGTAAGGAGTTTGTATTTCTGCCTGAGTTTCCTCCAGGTGCTTCAGTTTCCTCCCACCCTTCAAAACATACTGGGGGGGGGGGGGCTGGCGGCACGGGCTCATGGGCCGAAAGGGCTTTTACCAGGTTGTATGTCTAAATAATTAAGTTCCGATCTTGTGCTTGCATGTTTTGAGAATAAATGCAAATCCTTGACCACATTTAACTTTCCCAAACCAGAATGAATGTCAAAACATTGGTCAAAATTTAATGAAATAATGTAAATGATATCATGCAACCTATTTAGTCAGTATCTTTTTGTTAGAACTTTACATTTTGAATCTGATCCACAACAAAACATGTTTTTGAGTGATATATCTCTTGGCCTCATGGTGAGATGCAGTACATGAATTCTTAGAAATTCAGCTGTATGGTTGTATTTCAATCTAATTTTGACAGCTTAATTTGTTTCACATATTCATGAAAAGCATTGTTTGAATAGCAATATTTGACCAGAATTACTAAGGCTAATGGTGTTGACATGGATGATAGTTTCTCAGGCACTAAAGTTCATTTATCTACCAAGCATTCTTTTACGTGGAAAGGGTGTTCAGTAAAATCCTCATTGTCCGCCACCTACATGGATTGTGGATGCCAGAAGTGCAAATTTTCCAGTTGATGTCTCTCTCTCTTGCACGCTCTCTCTCTCGTTCTCTCGCTCCTCAGTTTAAAAGACAAGCTTGGGAGGGGAATTTTTTTTTGTAGAGGATTTAATTGCCAGCCATGTAATTTTTTTTTTTAAAAGCTGCATTCCGAGATATTGCTTATGTTTTTGTGCGTGAATTAATTATTTAATCATTCCCATTGCATATCTTTTACATTTTTGCTCTTACCAACATTTATTTTGTATGCAATATGGTAAGGTATCAAAACTTTGTGACTTCTATGCACATTGTTCTGCATAGATCATAATACAATATTTACCTGTAAATATTTACCATAAAGGAAATTAAAATTGTTTTTTTAACTTGGCATTTTTTCCAATTTTGTTTTGAATTCAATGATACATTACAGTAAAATCCCTATTTTCCAGAATTCAAGCAATTGGCAAAAAATTACGGAAAATAAATACCAGTAGGCAAAAAAAATACAGGTTTTTAATTGGCGCCTCTTGCCATTAGTTCGCAATTATGTAACCTCAAGCAACTTTATTGGCATCTACCAATCCCTATACATCCCGGATACCAGGGGTTTTACTATATTTCATTATGGTGTAGCAGCACTGACCTGAACTAAAAGGTAACATTTTAAGGAATTCCGGAACCAACATTTTTAAAGTTTATAGTGATAAATACAATAGGCTAAATTTAACAAGCTGTTTTTATTTTGCAGTGAAGGTCTCTTGGCTTTAATATTAGATAGAAAAGAAAACCAACGAGAAACAGAAAAAGTGCTAGAGAAACTCAGCAGACCATGCAATATTCATGGAAAGCAATAGGCAAATGTTTTGCCCACTCTTTTTCAGACAATGATCCTGGTAGATCATGTTAAAGGGAGGACTCCCGGTCGTGGTTCACGAGTTGCCATCAGAAGCCCCGATGAGGGTCCAATTTGCGGCGTGTATCCGGGCTGCGGTGCAGCATCTGCAGTAGACCATCCGCAAGCCTCCCCGCTGAATCGAACATTGCATTTGCTGTACAGGGGGATTGGCGGAGTGCCCGGAGATTTTCGGGAGGAGGTAGATTCCAGTGATCCTCTCTGCCATTCTTGTGGTTGTCTGGATTAACCTCAATCCATTTCTCTGCAGCAATCGTACCACACTGTGATGCAGCCAGCCAGGACACTCTTGATAGAGCTCCTTTAGAAGGTTGACATAATGGTGCTTGCTTCAGTCTTTTCATGAAGTGTTGTTGCACCTTCTTGACAAGTGTGAAGATATGTGTCCACAATAGGCCACTAGTTAAGTGAATTCCAAGGAACTTGGTTCCCTCCACCACAGAGTTGTTGTTGTATAGTGAAGGATGGTCATTCCTAGTCGTCTTGAAGTCCACGATCATCTCCTTTGTCTTGGGTTGTTATTTCTCGCCCTAATTCACAAGATTTATGCCTCTTCTGTCGTGCAACTCGTTGTTGTTGTTGTTGCTGATGAGGCCATCTACTGTAATGTAATCTGCAAACTTAATGACACCGTTGAAGCTGCATCTGGTGATGCAGTCGTGGGTCAGTAGCATGAACAGGACCAAGCTGAGCACACAGCCCTGAGGTGTTTCTGCTACAAACCCGAACAGAGAGGGCTGTTTCGTCCCTGTGAAGACCACTCCACCAACCTCTGAGGAATGATTGTATAAAATGCTGGGCTGAAATCAACAAACAGCAGCCTGGCATTGCTCTCTAGGTGGGCCAGGAAGGAGTGAAGGGACAAGGCTATAGCTTTGTCTATGGAATAATTTCTATACACAAATTGAAATGGTTCCAGTGTCATTTTTCGCCTGAAGAATTGCATCAGACTTGAACACCAAATATTAGGGAACTTATCAAGGCCCTGAAGAAGGTCAGGAAGAGTATAGCTGAGTGCACTGCAGTGAAGACCTTTCAGCTATGTGGAAGTACTTAACAGGGATGTAATGTTTTAATGGTGTGGCTTAATGTAGCCGCTCTCCCTGAAATGTCATCCATTCCTTTGACTCCACAAAGGTAAATCTTCATCTGACTCCATCTTTACTTCCTGCAGCCTTGAAAGAGCAGCCAACTCATTAAGACTCATCCCACCCAGGCCACACTCTCATGACCCTCGTCCTGATGGCAAGAAAATTCACGTATGTGATTGCGCACCCCACGATACAAGACTGTTACCAGAAAGAGCCTCACACTAATAAAATAATGTTGCCTTCTGTTGTAATTGATTTCTCTTGTGAGGTGAAATGCATTTCACGGTGGATGGACTGCAGTGTTGTTGGGTTTACTCGAGTTGCACCAGCTGATTGCATTTACTGCAAAAGTAGCAGAGTTCCCACGCTACACAATGTCCATTCACAAGTCTCAGGAGCCTTACTAGTTGTCATTTAACTAGATTAGAAGCAAGAACAGCACCTTCTTCTCCTTCATAAATCTTCAATTTCCAAAATTCAGAAGTTTGTGCAGTGTAGAAGATCTTTGGCCAGTTGTCTCATGTGTTGGCAATTTCACCTGCACCCCATCTTGATATTAACTTCAGGTCTTGGTCAGAACAGTTTCTGTCTCATGTAATGATGTGCTCTGATAGGATGCTTTCAATGGTGTATCTATACAAGGTTTTGAGTGACTTAGGTGACATGCCAGATTTCCTCAGGCTCCTGAGAAAGAGGCAGAGCTGGTGAACCTTTTGTCTATTGTGTCAATGAGGCTAGACTAGGACCATTTGCAGTAGATGATTACTCTGAGGAACTTAAACCTGTCCATTATCTCCTCATTATTTTGGGTGCAAACAAGGGAGTGAGCTCTACTCTTTAATCCATGACCAGCTCCTAACAGTGAAATAAACTGGAAGTTAATGTTGATTAAATGATGACTTTAAAAACCCGATTTAAGTATCAAATGGGAAGAAACTTTAAAACATTGCTGACCAAAATCCCAAATGTTGTATTCTGTAAAAATAGTATATTACATGCTTAGACCATCCTTAATCATCAGGGGTCACAACACATTTACAGGCGTTCATTTTTAGAGAGTGGGTAGGAAAGAAGTATGGAAGAAACCAACTAAATTTGACTGTTTCACAGGGATGGGAGCACATAAATTTTGAGCAGAGTCCTAAGGGGGACATAGTTAAAAACAAGATTGAGAATTGCTGGTCTAGACAATGAAGGTCATCTCTACTGACCTGTGTGCGACACTTTCATGGTCTCGAGTGAAATCCAGGAAAGTACGCATCTCTTTCCTTGCTTTGCTCAGCTGATGTCTGGGGTTCCAGCCAATGCTTATGGTGACTCTATATTTGCCTTCCAGCAGACAAAACTTGAAGTGTATCGTGTATATTACATTCTTGTTGCACTATTGCATGACAATAAAAGGACCCTTGATGGTGAACCTTCCTACTGTTTTCAATTGATTAACTAAATGTGCTTGAAGGCAAGCTCCAAATTCAAAATTTCTCAGAAAATGTCTCCATTTTCATGTTCATGTCCTGTGAACCCAGCAGTGAGGTGTTGATTGTACTTGACCAGCTCCACCCAGTACAGGAAACACATAGTCTAAGCTCCAGCTCATTGAAGAGGAAATACTTCAGAGACTTCCGTAGGAACAGTGAGGTGTGGGGACTGGTGGAAGCGTGACACCAGCTCGTGGAAAGCCTTAACCCACGTTTGCTCAAAAGGTAGGAGGCGCATTCAGGAAAGCACTGAGAATCTTGCATTGAGATAGTAGGGGCACATGAGGGTCAGATGCAAGCAGTAGAAAGTGTGCACTCCAACCCAAATGCATAGTTATCCACTCCAAGCCCCATCCCTCCCACTTGTGACTAAATACCAGGAAGACAGTGCCCCATTGCAGTCCATCAGCTGTGAGACAGATGTGCATTTGTTACTGAGCAAGTGTCTGGGGTACACACTCAACTGCACATGTACAAGACTTTCGAAGATTTCAATGTCTGAAGCCCTGGAATTGCCAACACTGGATAGCAGTGTTTGCTGAGTATATGCAGGTAATAACTCAAGAGGTGAATTTTAAGTAAATACACAAAGATGCTGGAGGAACTCAGCAAGTCATGCAACCTCCAGAGGAGGTAAAGATGTATTAATTTAGACCAGTGGCTTTCAAACATTTTCTTTTCACTCAAAAAAAGAACCACTGCTTGAAAAAAAATTGTATATGGTTCATTTAATTTTGAGTTGAGAAACAGTGCACACAAGTCAATTAGGTACAATTGAAACAGTAGTTTTCAAACTTCTTTCCACTCACCTATCACCTTAACTAATCCCTCACTAATCACAGAGCACTTAGGGCAGAGGGATTACTTTAGGTGGTAGGTGAGTGGAAATAAAAAGTTTGAAAACAACTGACTTAGACATACAACACCTAACAGGCCCTTCTGGCCCATAAGCCTGTTCTTGTACCCCAATTAATCTATACTCCCTTTGTTTTGAACAGTGGGATGAAACTGGAGCAGAATGTACAAATTCCATACAGGGGTAGATTCTAACCCTGGTTGCTGGCGCTGTATTAGTGCCGTAATACTTCTACGATAACCGTGCCACCCGTTTCAGGCCAGAGATGATTTTTCCACTAAAAACACAGAGAAATGCTAGAGGAACTTGGCTGGTTTCATAGTATCCATTGGAGGTAAAGCTATATTGCCAAAGGGTCCTTCCTCAAGTTAGAAGCAAAAACCCAGCCACTTTTTCCATTAGCCAGTTGGTGGAGCTGTAAAGCATTTGTCTCTATATTTGCCAAAGCTCGACACAGTGCCACTCAGTAGCTGCACTATTTGTCAGAGTTCTGTCCGCCATCTCCTCCTGTGGGTTATGATTTTCTGTTAGCTGAAGCAAATACAATGTTACCTTATTTCCATATTTTCCACACAAGGGCACGATTTAGCCCATCAAGTTGTATAAGCTGGCGTTCACTAATTTTCCTGTTAGCATTCTCTCCACCTTTCCACCAATTTTCTCCATGGCCCGAAAGCCCCTTTCATGCTGTCAAATAAAGTGGGTTGAACTGGCCAATTTAGCAGGTCCATAATGGGTAATCTTTCACACTGCCAGATTACCTGCTATGGCCCCGCTAAATTGTCTGGTTCAACGGGATGGGAGAATGGGGCGGGGATAATATCAGAGCCTGGCCGAGTTAATTCGTTAATCATTCTGGGAGTGTGAATGCTCAACCAGGTACCATTAGTGATGTTAGTACCTGCGTATGTCAGTCTGGTAGTATTATAAGTAATCTTGAGATGATTTAAAGCACAGGTATGCACTGAAAGGTTCACCGGCTGCCCTGTGAAATATAGCTGCACTGTAATATTTCCCAGCGTGGGTGGTGGGGCTGTCCGCACGCGACCAGTGGAGGGTGTCAGCGCGTACCTGTGCTTTAAATCATCTCAAGATTACCGGTACTTGTAATACCAAATACAATGTAATGCTATGCAAATAGTTATTATACTCTATTTCTGTATCTGTTTCTATAATTAGTTTAAATCTGGGTGAATGACTTTGTCTGCTATTCTTTAACAATCAGTGGCATTTGTATTTGCATGACTTGTTTTTCATAAACTTCTGTTTAGGAATGAACTCATCAGCCCCAGAGTTAGCCATAGTGAAGTTTAAGTTTGTGCATACAATGGTCTTCATTGTCAATTGTTTATTGATTGAAAGAAAAATATTTATGTGGAAATAAACAGTTTGCTTCAATGGCTGGATAACTTCCTTATTTTCAATGTCTTTAATTACACTTATGTAGCAACTTTATCTTTCCATATTTGACTTCTGTGAATTCAACAGTACTTATCGCACTGTATCAGAGCATAAAGGTTTAGTTTTAAGATAGTAAAATTTCAGCCAATAGATCATTTTTTGGTAGTTTTAAAAAAAATTCTAATTTAAGACAGTGGCAAGGACCACTCTATTAGATGTCTTGTCTAATCACGTTTCCACCACTTCCCCAGGTGCTCTCTCACACAACTTGCTCCCTGTCCTCCCATTGGTTTTAACTGTTTCTTGGGTGATTCCACAGTTTTCACCTCCGTGACCTTCAAAAGAACCAATGTCAGATCAATTCTATGCAGGACTTTTGAAGTGTTTATGATTACCACTTTATCACTAGTCACCACTCCCACCATTCTCTGTCTGCTCTGGGTTATGCTCTGCTGACAGCTACAAGACCAGGACAGATCTGACTGATCTCTCATCATTTCATCACGATACCTAGCTTTGCTTGGTCTATCACCATGCCCCAATTAGCTTAAACCATCTTGGATAAACAAGAATGTTCTGCATTTAATTTGATCCACTCTGAATCTTTGAACTGTTCACTGATACTGAACCCAAATAGTTCAGACTTCCCCTGCCTTATTACATATGCCTTAATTCTTTTTACTTCCCCAGCCAGATCCCTACATTGCTATCTCCATGTTGGAACTCTGCCATCACCCTGGTCTTCTATCACCTCTGCTGGCTGGATTTCCAGTATCTCCATTCATATTTGCTCTATTCACTATCCTGCAATGATTTTCTATCTGACCCTCCATTCCCTCTGTTCCATCCATCAGTGAAACAGCCTGTAATTGCCTGCAACATTAGAATTTTTCTCTTAAAATTACACCTTTCGTTGAAAAGCTTGAAATTTTAAAATGTTTAGCTACTACTTCCATTACTCCGTAGTGTATTGACTGAATTCCACTTCCAGTCCTTTAAGGGCTCAAGCCCGAAACATTGGTGATATACCTTTACCTCCTATTGTACATTGTAAGACTGGCTGAGTTCCTCCAGCATTTCTGCTTTTTTACTATAATCACAGCGTCTACCGGCTTTCGTGTTTCACTCCATTCAGTTTCTCCACTGCAAAATCTCTTCAGGGGATGCCTACCCTGAAGAGGTTCTCCTCCTCATACCTTGAGGAAGGGCTCAGGCCTGAAACGTCATTAATATACCTTTACCTCCTATGGACTCCACGAGACCTGCTGAGCTCCTCAGGCATTTTTACTACAATTACACCATCTACAGACTTTCATGTTACACTCAACTTTCATGTTATCTCCATGAGATATCTCCTCAATTTCATCTTGTTATGTTCAAAGTCCTTGTAGTGGAAGAATTTTCATGTACTGGAGGGAGAGGTCATAATTTTCAGAGCAGAAACCCAGACACATTAGTCATAATTCAAATTCTGCAGGAATAATTGTTGGTGTGGACATCTAAGGCAGTGGTTCTCAACCTTTTTTCCGCACTCACAGAGCACTTTAAGTAATCCCTTACTAGCCACAGAGCACCTATGGCATTGGATGGCATAGGTGGTCTGTGGTTAGTAAAGGATTACTTAAGATGGTTTGTGAGGGGTGGGGGGGGGTAGTTGAGAACCATTGAGATGGCCAATTCAGATGGCCATCCAGATGGCCATTCAGATGGCCAATTGTCACACATGTAAAGCCGCATGTTTAGGCAGTTTGGTAGTTTTTAAAAAAAACTGTTTTGAGGTCACCTGAATGTGCAGGAGACGCTCTTGAGGCGAGCTACGTAACCCTCCTCCGAGAGGGATAATCAGCTCAGTGGCTCCCCCAGCCACCTGAATGCAGCTGGCTAAAAGCAGATGTTAAAGATCATAGCTGACACTGGGCAGGAGCCGGAATGGGCTCAGAGCCGCATCCTGTGCCGCTGTGTCCTTCAGGTGGCCAGCGTTGCACTTTAAATGCTGCCACCTGAACGGCAATTTAAAGGGCCGCTTCTGCTTCTTCAGGCGCATTCTTAGTGTAGAATGCACCTGTTAAAGACTTAATATCAGTGTTTGGATAATTTGACACTGGTGTTCATTGTATTGACCACAAGATGGCACCAAAATCAAAGAGCATCACAAGTTCATTTTAAATTTGCTCTACAATTTTATAACCTTGATCTTTATAATGAAACTGAAGTGGCTAAAAATTTCAAAAGGTTAAAAACTATTATTGGGAGCATGAAAGATCCTGTGAAATTTTAATTTAATCAAAAAGCAGATACTGTAAATCTGACTTCAACTTAAAATATTAACTATCTTTCTTGCTGCAGATACTGCCTTGATTTGCTGAGTATTTTCCTCATGTTTTTGTAAATTATTAATGATTACTTTGGATGTGTGGGGAAGGAGAGAATGGAATTGCAGAATAGGGAGTGAACATGATTCTAGTGGAGGGGTGGGAGCTGGTTCAATGGATCAAGTTCCTGGAACTTACTGGATTACATGGATCTTGTAGCTTTAGGATTACTTTTCACAATTCAAAACTTGCTTTTTTGATGTTGTAATACTTTAATTTGTGATCCTTGTTCCAGATAACATCTGACCAAGCTCTCTTCCCTAACATGGAATCAGAGGGGAAAGGTGGTGAAGAAGAGGAGAGCCTGCAAATGGCATTCAAAAAACTTAAAGTTGACTCTGAACGGTAAGACCGGACAACCATGGGGCGCACATGGATGAGAGTCTTGCATATTGAACCCTTCAGTGGGGTGGGAACATTCTTTCTGGGAGCCCTAATTCTTGCTGCATTGTTCCAGATGTTGTTAGTACGGAGCTGACCTTTTTTTAAAAAAAAAGTGATGCAGCTGAAACTGCTGTAATCCCATCACTCTCACTGGTGCAGAACGGGAGAGCAGGCAGCAGAGACAGTGTTCCCCTGCAGGTTTCTACTGCCAATGGCTCCATACAGGCTTTAAACAGCCTGTTAAAGGAGCTAAAAGTGTTTTATTTGAAATCCTGCAACTGCAGGGTCTCGGCCCAAAATGGTGGCGTCTGCATTTGGCTGCAGCCTCCGAGGGAGATGAGGACTGGTGCAGGGTGCCAGTAAAGGGGAGAGCATCGAGGCTGTAGAATGCTGTTTCGTCGGGTTGATTCAGAAGACAAATTTGACAAAGTTGGGGATTTTTGCAAAAGACAGACACTGAATTTCTGGGATCCATTCCTTAAATAGAACATAAAGCAGTTCAGTGTAAGGGAACAATGTTGCTGCTGAGCATGAAGACAGATTAAAATAATTCCATATTCCTGTATATTTATATCCTATCCCGCAGCCTCTTCATATTGTGTTTAAATGTTCCTTTTGTATTTGCTTCTACCACATCTCCTGGCAGTACATTGCAAGTATTTTAAAGAATTTGTAAATCTCTTTTAAACATTCCACCCCCCCACCTTAAATCTATGCTCTGGTATTTACATTTCCACCGTGCTTTAAAAAAAAAACTGAATTATCTACTGTCAATAATTTTATGTATGCCTATCATCCCTCAGCCTCTGCTCCAGAGTTTGTCCAACCTCTCCTTGTAGCTAATAAATTCAGACAACATCCACTTTCTGGGAGCAAAGAATTGCATCCATAACCTTTCCATGCATTAGCTGATGTGTATATATATCCTGTTGTATTCTTTACAACCTTCCTCACAATCCACAATGTCGCCAATTTTTGTAGTTTCTGCAAGCTTGCTGATCATTTTTGTCCAAATCGTTGATATCACAAACAAAATTTCCTATAACAATCCCTACAGAACACCACTGGTTACAATTCCAACCCCCAAACCTGGCCACGCCAATTTTGAATCCAATCCACCAAGTTAGCATGTATTTTATGGCCCTTAATCTTTTGGATTGACCTACCTTGTCAAATGCTTTACTAAAGTAGAAGAAAGTTGGATCACAAATTGATTGGAAACGCCTTGGGGAAAACAATTGTCAAATAAGCAGGGGCAAATTATATCAGTGCTAAAGTCCAAAAATGATTTAAAACATTGCATTTTTACTAAAGTGAGTTACAACACTTCATTGTTTTGAAAACTGATCAATTGTTGCAGGCAAAGTGGATTATTTAATTTCATTGCTTTATGAGAATATTTGTTGAGAATTATGAAAACTGCAAGCCTACAATATCTTTATCACTGGTCAGCAGGATCTAATCAAAAGTTTCACCAGATCTTTCATTTACAGCAACTTTTGTATCTCATGGTCCATAATATTTCTCCCTCCTTTTATCCTCTTTCATATTTCAGTTATTTTTTTCTAGGTTGGCTACATTTAACAAGCCTTTCGCACCTCTCGGCTGCCACCACCTCCGTTTGTCATTTAGTCGGTGTTTGTTTGCTTGACCCTTCATTCTCTTCACTCCTATTTTTCAAAACACTACTAACAAAATATTTTCAACATTTTACATTTTCCTTATATAGCTAGTTTCTGATTTATTTAACCTCCTGTTACGTGACTTCAGTGTCTGTGGACTTCATGCTCAGCTGCCTCGTTTGAGAAATCCCTAAGATTAGAGTCCCTTCCTAGCATAGCGGTTAGTGCAGCGCTGTTACAGCACCAACAATTGGAAATGGGGTTCGAATCCCATGCTATCTGTATGTTAATCCCATGTCTGTGTGGGTGTGCTCCAGTTTCCTCTCACCATTCAAAATATATCAGAGGTTGTAGGTCAATTGGGTGGCACGGGCTTGTAGGCCGATAAAGGCCTGTTACCGTGCTGTATATCTTTAAAAAATAGTGGTATGAACAATTTTGCACTGACCTTTATGAAATAACTTTCAGAGTTGTATTTATGAATAGTGCCTTTTTGTTCTTCCTCTGGTGCAAGTACTAAAACAGCAAACGTATGAAAACAGCAAGTGATGTGCTTCCGTATTTTGTTTATTCATATGTTGATAGGTCATTGGCAAGTTGGAAACATCTTGTTACTGAATTTCTCAATCATTTAATATCAGCTGGGTTTTGTTATTCTAAAGATCTACTAGTTTGTGCTTTTAAAAAAAAAACTTTTAAGTTAACAGCTGCAAGAATTTGTTGTGATTTTAAATTTTACTTCCAAGTTTTAACCTTGAAATATTAGAATGCATTTGTTTCTTTTGGGCTTGTCTCCTGGCACATATTGGAATGCAAGGTAAACACTAGTTTATGTGGCATGGAAGGGGGTGCGTTTACTGGCTCAGGCTGTCTGAAATAATACTTCCATTCCACTGCTGGTGATTAGACTGGGCATGACAAGCATCTGTCTCTGGAGCTGACGGGCACAAGTGAAAAATCTAATGTCGTCTGTTGTGTGGATTTCTGTTAATAGCGCTGCGCCTGCATCAGTCCACATAAACACTGAAACGGCTACTTCAAGGACATCAATGCGAAGCAGTCCTGATGGAGCGAAACCCAGGACAGTGTGTTCTTCCAAAGAAACCTGGCATGGGTAAGCATCTGATCCCCAAAGTCAATTCTGAAAATTGTATCTGTACACTAAACCAGTGCTGGTCTATGGTTTCATTATGTAATAACTGCATTACATGAAGGTTTCATTATTCACTGGCAACTTGTAAGGATTGACCAATCTCTTGAGCTTTTGAGAGGGATGTGTTGAACCAATCATTATAAAGTAAATCACCTGGTATTTGGCATCTATGGGGACTGGTAGATGCCAGATAAGTGAGTTTTCCAGTTAAAAAGAGGCCCAAAATTAAACTTTTCCAGAACTTTAAACAAAAAAACTCCATTCCACTTTATCAAAGGCCTTTTCTGCATCAAGAGAAATTACTATTGGTTGGTCAGATTGCTTCCGAGAAATATTAACTAAAGAAATCAGCTTTACAATATTATCGGCTGAATAACGATTCTTAATAAAACCCGCCTGATATACATGGATCAAGTCGGGTAAATATTTGGCCAATCTATTACCAGAACTTTGGCTACAATTTTATAATCCATGTTTAGCAAAGAAATAGGTCTATAGGATTCTGCTTTGAAGGGGTCCATATCCTTCTTAAGGATAACAGTAATAATTGATTTAGATAAAGAATCCGGAAAGGACCCAATCTTCCCCGCTTGATCTAAAACCTCCATCAATAAGGGAATAAGTCTTGAAATTCCTTATAGGATTCAGAAGTAAACCCATCATTACCTGGAGACTTGCCAGTCGGCATGGACCTAAGTGCTTCCATCAATTCTTTAGCAGTAAGGGAAACATCCAATTCTTTAATACCTATATCCTTCAAAAGAAGGTAAAGTTAAACTGGATTTTAAAAATTCAATTTTAATTTCATCTTGCAATACCTCAGAAGTATACAATTTCTCATAAAACATACGAAACTCATCATTAATTTTTTGAGGTTTATGCGTAATCAAGTGATGTCTAATAGCATTTATTGTTCTAGAAGCCTGTTCCATTTTTAACTGCCATGCTAACACTTTGAGTTCTCGCCCCCAATTCATAATACCACTGCTTAGTTCTCTGTAATAGTTTCTCAAACATGTTTCTAATGAATTGTACTGTAATTTCAAATTAGCTAACAGTATTTTCTTAACTTGCATAGAATTTCTTTGTAAATCTCCTTTTCCAATTTCTTAATTTTAACAGTGTAACTAATAATTTGTCCTCGTTTTGAGGCATCCCACAAAACAAATTTACTATCAACTGATCCTATATTTGTTTTCAAAAAAAATTTGGATTTGATCCCTTATGAATTTACAAAATTCAGGATCTTTCAACAAAAAAAATAATTAAATCGCCAACTATAAACATTCTCTACTCTCTCTGAAGCAGTACAGGTAATTAATAACCAGGAATGATCCGACAAAATACTAAACTTGAATTCAGCCTTTAAAAACTCAACCTTGTAATTGTGCTGATACTAAAAACAAATCTATTCCAGAATAAGCCAAAATAACGTAAAGCGATGACCCATTCACTATTATTGAAGTGAAAACGCATTCAAATTTCCTTTGGATAGCGAACACGGGTTTCTTCTTAAAAGTGAATTTTCATAAAATGGGGTATACCTGTTCTGTACTTGTACAAATTTCACTTGCATGAATATATAAACCTTAGAGCATTTTTACTTTATTTTCAGTTACTTTCTTTAAAAACATTTAACTATTGTTGCATTTGCCAATTCCTCCCCTCCACAGAACTACCTGAAAGACAAACAATAACATTATAGATAATTAATCCTCCCCCACCCAAGTTTACAGATAAAGCCTTACTAATATACTAATAACAATCTGGGTGACGCCATTTTATTCAAACACAACTTTATTCAGTTGGCAAAGTATAATCAAGGTACTCCATGGGCTGAATATTTGCTTCCATCTTCACCAAAGGATTGTTTTACTTCAGAAAACATTTACTTTTGCAATTTAAAACTTTTATTCAAATTTTTATTCTTATTTTCCGTGTTTTTTTTTTTAGCCAGTTGCTTGAGGTTGCCGGTTGCCTGAATTCCAAATACCAGGGATTTTTCTGTAACTAAGGGCGTTGCTTCAATGGTGCTGTTCCTTAGTGTTTTAACTGGATTCTAGTTTCATTGGAATCCTGGTTTGGGTCAAACTGCACAGTTCCTCAGTGTAGCAAATACTTTAAAATCCTCACTAACAGGGAGAGGATGAAGAAGTCTAAGCAGAACTTAGGCTCCATAAAGTGTTTCTTTTTTTTGTCACATCTCACTCATTCCAAACATTGATTGAAAACAATAGAGTTGACTTTGCTTTCAAAGTAACTCTTTTTCCACACCCCTCAAGCTAGTGTCCAAGTTTCAGTATTTTACCAACCCTGCAAAAATTTTGTTCAGTTATTGCCTTAACTCTAAAACTCCTCCTTTCTGATGTAAATTTTCATTGAATCTTCACCATTAATGGTTTACAAGGAAACGATAAAGTGAATATTTGCTCCTTGTCTGATCCCACTCTTTGTTTTGTGCCTATCTGGATTCATGACCTGACAGGGTTTCCTGAGGTGTGGGTCATCCATGCCACAAGTCGAGAGGAGTCACCTTTGAATAGCTCTTTGCACTGTTCATTGTGATATGCCTCTATTAATTCACAACTATCTATCCATTCACAAGAATGTCTAGGTGGGAAACATTTGTTTCCTGCAACATTCTTCTAGGGCTCAAGCCCAAGACGTTGGTTATGTATTTCTTTTAGTGACAGTTTTCCATACCTTGAAGGGTATAAAGGACACTGTTTGACATGCTGAGTTTCTCCACCGTTGTGTTTTTGCATCTTTCTCATTGCCTGTTTTGATTTTTTTATAGGAGCTGAAAATAATTATTTGCATGTGTAGTTATTTTAGAAGAATAGGAGCAGGAAAAGGTCATCTAGCCTGTTGATCCCATTCCACCACTGACTAAAATTATGGCTGTTTTTAAAAAAATTTAGACATACAGCACAGTAACAGGCCCTAACAACCACCCAAATCACTAATATGTTTTGGTGGGCAGAAACTGGGGTGCCCGGAGGAAATCCATGAGGACACTGGGAGAATGTACAAACTCATTACAGACTGCGCCAGATTCTAACTTTGGATGCTGGCACTGTGTTGGCATTGCACTAGCTGTGTCATCCAGGTCCATTTGTCTGCCTGTTCCCCATAGCCCTTAATTTCGCCTAATATTTCTGTCTTAAATATGAAGCAGCCTCTACTGCTTTATTGGGCAGAGAATTCCACAGATTCACTACTCTGCGAGAAACAGTTCCTTATTGGTCTTAAACCTAGAGCCATTATCTGTCTTGTATTTTGCATCCATTTGAGAAGAACTGTTTTAATTATTCCTTAACTAATACCTCCAGAGCAGATTATTTAAACCTTTTTTATAGTGATGTTTGTGGGAACTTTCTGTACTTCAATGTATTGCAAAGGTGGCTTCACTTCAGATGTACTTGGCCATCTGAAACACTGAGCTGAATGATGCTGTGCAAATACAAGTCTGTCCACCTGTCCTTCCTCTCTTCACTTTATCCCTTTTAACAAAGAACCAGACAAGAGATTCTTCCCTTGCTGTCATCTGCCATTGCAGGTCAAGTTTATCGACCAGGTACTTTCCCTTATCAAGAGGTTAGTCTTGAGCCCAAATTCACAAATTAAGTGCACTAGGTAGACCCCATTTTGCTATTGCAAGCATTTCTGACAAATATTAACAAATATTTTCCCTCTTGTATTTTCTTGGGGTTTAAAATGCAGCTCCAGCAGAAAGCCACCACGTGGTGCCATCAGAACGCAGCGGAGAAGACGTTCCAAATCACCAATACTTCATCCCCCTAAATTTACTTACTGCAGTTCTGTAGCGCCTGTAGCCAGCTCTCAAGTGAAGCACAGCAACCAAACTGAGCCTTACCAGGGCCTTGCGGGCCAGCCTCCGAAAGAGTGCTGCAAGGCCGGGCAGCGGGATGCTGTATTTGGTGCTAAAGTTCCCACTGTCTTCTCACTGGAGTCATCAGAAGAACCTGCCAGTGTAAACAGTGCCAAATCACGCACCAACTCCTTGTCTGAGAGCCCTAAAATGGCAGCCGCAGCTGCACTGGAGTCGAGCCAAGGGTCCAAGCCCACATCAGATTTTCAGTCTTTGTCAAAGCTTCACCAGACCGACCCATGCAGTTGCTCACGGGACAAGAAATGTCACTGCAAGCGGTGGCAAGATGTCGAAGTATACTCCTTCACTGGGCTGCGCAGTGTCATATCGGAGTGTGAGAGGGACACAGCTGAGGTTGGCTGGCACATGTCACCTCGCCGCAGAACTCAGCCAGGCTCTGGGGCTGCTGGTTCCCCAAGATCGTGCTCTGAAGAAGCCAGGGCATTTGTTGAAGACATCACTATTGAAGACCTCTCTGGATATATGGAATATTACCTGTACATCCCCAAAAAAATGTCACACATGGCAGAAATGATGTACACTTAAGAGAAGGATTGCTCTCTCAATGGCTGATTCATTTTCATAGTGTGATTGGAGTGGAAATAACACTTGGAAGGAATACTGGTTTGGATGAATTATGCAAGGATTTATTTTTGGTTTTGATTTGACTTATAAAGTAATTTTCCCTTCCATTTTCCTACTGTGCCCGTTCTTTCATTGGCTTTGATGTGGTCTGGAGCCTACATGCGTGTCACATGTGAAAACAAAGCTATTGGTCTCTGGTGTGTTTCAGGGCACAGGCTTACAATGTCTGATGTTCATTGTTAACACAATAAAGCCGGCATCAAATTAATCTGCAAAATTTCTTGCATTCGCACTACAGCCACAGAAAGGTTTTGTTGCACAAATCAAATGCAGGGAGGCAGTGAAAGAAATTAAGTACACCTTTGGTTCTTTGCAGCTGATGGCCTGTGTGTGCATATTTCCTCTAACAGAAAATGGTCTTAACCCCTGGGTTGGTATGTTAAAGCTACATTACCACAATTTAAATCTGGTAATACCAAGAAAACTCTGAGTACGACGACCATTTCTGATGATTAATTCACATACAAGCATAAAATCCAGTGTCACCCATTTTTCTCCTCTCTAAATGAAGGGGAGGGGTGATGGAATATTGATTTCCAATTTATTTACAAAGGTGCACTGTCTTCAATAGAATAGCTAATCGCTGAATTGGATGGAAAGCCAAGAGGTGGGAATTTATCTTGTGCTGAATGAGTTGAAATACTGGTAGCCTATAAATTACAGAATTGAATTTTAGCACCAGATGATAACAAAGCCAGTTTTATTTATATGTTTAAGCATAAGTAGCTACTTGTGGTTTTTTTTTTTCAGAATTACTTTGCACGTGACTAATTTATCAGAATACCAATACATTTTGGAGAGGCCTTTGTTAGTATCACCTGCTAATGTGTGTGTAAAATCCAGAAGAAAAATACTGCTCCTATTAGAAATCCTGAAATAAACAATTGAATGCTGAAAAGGATTAGGCCAAGTTGTGCCTGGAGAGAGAATGAAGAGAGTTTTTCTCTCCAGAGATTCTGCCTGAACTGTATTTTCAGATTTTGTTTTACTTTGAAGGTATTTCAAATCTGGACAACCAATTTACTTTTGATTAAGGGCTCTATCATTAATTCACATGAGCTAGATACTGAAACTTGAAATCAACCTGATGCCTGTGACCCCAACTAATTTGTTCCCTCCAGTTTTGTTTCTTGAAAAAGAATTGAAATAGCTGTTTACTGAACTTGCATGTAACATCCCAAACATGTAGATCTATTCCAGATCCATTATTAAATGATTTAAAATGGGAAGTAGAAAATAATCTGCAAAGCTGGCCCACTCCTGGATTGCTTATGGATGTGTACAGAGGACGGGGAATTCTCCTGGGTAAAACGGGAAGTAAAATGGGAGTAAAATCCCTTTTACTTATTTTACTTAGAAAAATTTTGGTAGTTTACCAGAACTTCAATTTTATGGAAGTGAACAGTTTAAAATTGATCTATTTTGCATAAAACAAAACTTTAATCTCCATTTTGTGAATGCTTTTAGATCGACTCAATTACAGGTTGTGCCATATCTGTTAAATTTAATTCTTTCCGATTTCCTTGATTCAGCAAGAAGTAAAAGTGCATTAAATATAAAGCAGCCCTTCTGGGAGGACTGAAGTGGGGTTAATCTGAGGGAGGATGAGTACTCTGCATCTTTAGACTATTTATTTATTTTGTATATGCAAAAAAAATTGAATTCAAATAACAGTTTCAAAGAAACCCTGGTATGGGAATTGGTAGATGCTGGATAAGTGAGTTTTCTGGTTGCTTGAGAGTGTTGAGACTGCGTGAATGGAGAACTGATGGTGAGGCGCGCCAATTTTAAACTTGGGTATTTTTCCCCCCACCCCTGTTTAATTTCTGATTTTTTTTCCCCCTTTGCTTGAATTCCAGAAAATGGGGATTTTACTGTATTTTGAATTGAAGGAGAATTCAGCAATGGGAAAAGATGGAGGACTTGGTGCCTCCAGAAATCTTGTCTGGTATGCATTTCAGTTTTACTTCTAATCAGCAGCAGACTGTTCCTGAGAGATTCTGCATGTTAAAATCCTTGGTTCATGAACACTGCTGGCTCTGGTTTCACTGCCCCTTCTAGAAAGCACCTTTAAAATGAAATTGTTGAGGTATGCAGATTTAATATTTTCTAATTACCCATCGGGAAGTGGATGGAGACTTGGATCATTTCCTGAAACAGATTAGAGCCGAAGATAGTCCAACATTGACCACAACATCCCAAATTCTTAGTAGAAAACCAGCTTGCACTTAATATTTGCAGCCTTGTATGTCCATGAATAAAGTTTGAAGGATCGCTGTACCTATACATTCCAGACACCACTCTGTTCCTTCTGGTCTGGAAGCCGTTTTTCAATTTAAAATGAAAACCCCAGCATGATAAACACAATGGTAACAAATGCGCAAAAATTTACATTAAACTAAATTCAGGAAATAACCATCTTGACAGGCTAAAGATGTGTCATTAGGCCTCAAGTACATTAATTGGAAATTGATCAGGGATGGAAGTAATGTCGTTAAATAACTACCATTTTTCAAATGTAACACTAAAGTTTTCATGTGGTTGTTTAATGCCAGCAAAGTGATGCTGTGTTTCACTCCATTCCTCTCCTTGCTCTATTTTGAAATGTTAGTGCATTACATGTTGTGTTGCAGTTTCACACTAGTCCAATTTTCTCCCGGATAATCAATGCCTTTTGTAGATGCATGACTTGTCTATTTCAGTCGGTCTGAGAAATTGTACTGAAAAATCAAATCTTGCAAAGAATAACTGCATTGATGCTCATAACCAAATGTTATGTATTGATGTATTCATTGTGGCTTGCAGAAAAGATTGATACATCGTGATATCCATTTTAACAGTACAAAATGTGTAATTGTTTCCTGAATTATAAAATTTGCTGCTGCTTTGTTAAATGTTTGGGCATTTTTGTGATTTGTCACCAGCCTCTCCATTCCATCATACATTGACTGACAGATTCAGGATAAATTCTCGTGTATGACAGTATAGAGATGCTTGCTATAAAATGGAGTTTGAAGTGCATCCTTGCTGATAGGTACCCTTTTCAAGTCTGAGCTAGAACCTGCATTATGCTTGCCTCTGGGGATGCATGGGTTCTCCCTCTACACCAAGAATTGAGCATGTGAACTCACTACTGTGATGCAATAAGTGAATGTAGTCTTTAAAATTGGTGTTGGGGAGAAAGAGTGGATGATTCTTGAGCAAAAAATCATCTGCTGGACAGACTCAGCAGGTTGAACAGCATCAATGGGAGAAAGGGAATGGTTGATGTTTCTGCTTGGAACCCTTTGAGATTTCACCTGCAGTCTCTTGTGGTGCCTTGAGGAAGGGTTCTGACCATTCTTTCTCCTGCGCAACCTGCTGAGTTCCAATATCAGATTGCTTTCTGCTCCAGATTCCAGCATCCACAATCTGTTTTAGGTGGAGGAGATTTAATTCCATCCAATTTAAATTAATTTCAAAATTAACAAAAAAACAATGAGGACATTGAGGCAGGTTAATGGTGAAAACTGCTGGCCAAATGAAAAATGAATAGCTGCATGTATGTATTGTACCATTCTAAACTGTTTCACAGTGGGATCACATGGGATTCCTGTGTTGTCTAGGTTTTTAGCTTTAAACAGTTAATTTGGACGTGCCAGAATTCTATGACTGTCGAACTCTGTTTTGATTGTTAGCAGATTCTCATGCTAATACTGTGTTCCCATGCAGTGAGTATTTTAAGCATCAAAATCTTGGATGTTCTTTCCAATAAAGCCACATGTAAGTAGGTGATTGGGTTTCAGTGTCTTTGTACTGAGGAGTGCTTTATATGGGAGCCTCCCTGCAGCATTTAAAGTGTGAATGTCATTTTTTGAATATTTTATAATAAACACATGCATAGATACAGTTTTCGTATATCAAAATAGTATACAAAGAAAATGATTAATACATCTTGAATTTATAAAAAAGGGAAAACTAACTCAAGCACCCTCCCTCCCCTCCCCAAAACCCCCATACCTACCAAAAAAAAACTACAAATAATATGAAAACATGCTTATACTAAAAGAATAACAATACATATTGATTTGGATTGTTCTTGGAAACACTCAAAGATCTCGCATAAAAACATTTCCACGGGAATATAGTTCATTAAGGGAAGACTTCATGAAACCGGAGGAATTATTTATAAATTTAAACCTACAGTTTGAGCATACAGACTCCAAATCTGATTTAAAAAAGAATATTAACCTCTCAGATTATATTTCATTTTTCCTAACGGAATACAGCTTTGAATTTCTGCTTGCCATCTTCCTAATGTTAAAGAGACATTTCCAAGCAACAGCAATGGATTTTCTCACTAGTTTAGCAAATTTTAATTGAGAATCTGGTAAATCTAGTTTAGGAATTTCCAAACTTCCCCAACAAAATAATTCAGGGTTTAACAGAAAAACAACACCAGTTACTTGTTGCAAAAAATTACTAATAGAAATCCAAAATGATTTAACTTTTGAACAAGGCCAAGTTGAACGTAAAAATGTTCCAATCTCACCACCACCACCACACCTAAAACACCAATCTGAAATATCTGCTTTCCATTTATTCAATTTTCGAGGTGTAAAATATAGTTGATGTAAAAAAAAAATTATATGAGAGCAGCCTATACCTTTAATTAATGATAATATCTTTACACAAATATTGCCATGTCTGTTGATAATGCCATTTTGACTGAATTCATTTACTTTTCCAAGGTTGGTGCGCTCAGCTACAGATGGTAAATTCCTGTCCTCTGAAAGCTGATCCCATTCTGCATGATTCCATGTCTTGGTTTCAGCAGTGGTATGTTCCAGTCTGGTTATTTGCTTGTGTACAGTCTGACTCTGTTGGATTTTGCATTCAAATGTGATAATCGTGTCTGCTCTGCAAATCCACCACTGTTCTCACATCTCGTTCCCTTGATACTCTGACTAATTAGATACCTATCAATCTCCTCTTAAACTCTCCCAATGATCGGACCTCCACATCTGTATGTGGCAATGATTTCCACAACCCTCTGGCTAAAGAAATTTATCCTCATCTCTCCTAAATGGGTAACTTCTAATTCTAAGACTGTGCCCTCTTGTCCTGGCTTCATCCACCAAGGGAAGCATCTTATTCACATCTACTCTGCCCAGTCCTTTCAGCATTCGAAACGTTTCTGAGATCCCCTCTCATTCTTCTATGCTCCAATGAATACAGTCCAAGAGCCGCTAAATGTTCCTCATATGCTAGCCCTTGCATTCTGGGAATCATCTTAGTAAATCTCTGTATGCTCCAACATTATTACATCTGTTCTAAGATAAGGGGCCCAAAGCTGCACACAGTATTCCAAATTGGGTCTCACCAGTGCCCCATAGGAATATACATTATTCTTCTTGAAATGAATGCCAATATTGCATTGCTTTGTTTACTGCTGATCCAACCTTGTGGTTAACTTTTAGGTTATCCTACACAAGGTACCCTAAGCTCCTTTGCAATTTTGAATTTTCTCCTCATCCAAACAATAATCTGCCTGTTTAATTTCTCTTCCAAAATGTGCACATACATTTCACAACATGGTCTCTCATTTGCCATTTCTTTACCCACTCTCCTAATTTGTCCAAGTCTCTGCAACCTTTCGCTTTTTTTCAACACTTCCTACTCTTCCGCATATCTTGGTGTCATCTGCAAATATATTAACAAAACCATTCAATCCATAATCTAAATCATCAATGTACATTGTAAAAAGAAACTGCAACACAGACCCCTGCACAACACCACGAGTAACTGGCAACCAACCAGAACGGGATCCCTTTATTCCCACCCTTTCTGCCTATCAGCCAATGGTCCACCCTTTCTAATATCTTTCCCGAAATTCCATGGGCTCTCATCTTTTTAAACAGCCTCTTAAGCGGCAGCTTATCGAAGGCCTTTTTGAAAATTCAAATACACAACTTCCACAGCCTCTCCCTTGTCCATCCTACTTAAGATTTCCTCAAAAAATTCCAATAGGTTGGTCAGGCAGGATCATAAAACCACACTGGCTTGGACCTATCATATCATGGCACCTCGAGGTATTTCATAACCTCTTCCTTGAGAATCAATTTCAATAACTTTCCAACTACTGATGTCGGACTAATAGTCCTTTAATTTCCTTTTTTTCTGCCTCTCCTATCATATTCTCAATTGTCTAAACTTCAATTAAAAAAAACAGGAAATGCTGGAAATACTCATCAAGCCAGGCCACATCTGAGGGAAGAGGAAAAAAAAGTGTTTCTTAACTGAAAAGTTGGCATTGTTCCTTTTCCCGCAAAATGTTGCCTGTCCAGCTGAATATTTCCAACATTTTCCAGCATCTTTTGCTTACCAAATTTGATCAATGTTTATGATCAAAATCCTGAGTCCTGGCATACTTTTGTAGCACCACCTCCTTTTGTCAACCTGACATTACCGATGAATTTTATTTAGCTCTCATAGTGGCTCTGTATCTGACTGCTGTGTTTTCCAAATTGTCCTTGTGTTCTTTACAAATTCATGAGAGGAGGATATGGGAGGGGGAAAAGTGTGAGACAGAGTGGGACAATGGATCAGCTCATGATTGAATAGTGGGGCAGACTCGGGGGTGAATAGCCTATTTCTACTCCAGGGCCTCATGGTCTTATGAAATTGCAGGGGCTCTGACAGTTTTTTTTTGCATCTTTAGGTTCCAGAAGATTAGAATGGTGGTGACTTCATTCATAAACCAGAAAAATGCAGGCTAGTGAGACTTGAATCAATAAACAAACAAAATTCTTAGGGATTGGATTTATAATCACTTGGAAAGGCAAGACTGATTAGGAGTTGAGCAAGAAAATCTGCAGATGCTGGAGTAGGGTGTAATATATAAACATGCTGGAGAAACTTAGCAGGCCATGCAGCGTCCATGGGAAGTAACAGATTACCAATGTTTCTAGACCTGAGCCCTTCTTCAAGGTGAGAAGGGCTTGGCCCCAAAACTTGGGTTATATATCTTTACCTCCTATGGGTACTGCATGACCTGCTGAGTTCTCCAGCATTTCTGTTTTTAGTACAATCACAGCATTTACAGATTTTCATGTTTCAAGATCCAACATCGACTTAGTGATGAGGCATGGGATACTGGTAGAGGGGATTGGTATTGGAGACCTTGTACAGTATATGATTTGACAATGTCTATCATAAGGTGTCAACATGAAGATAGGAAAGAGATACAGGATTCTGGATAAGATGGATCAGAGTGATGGCAGTTGAAATTTAATCCACAAAGGTGTGAACTTTGGCTTGTCTCATGCAACCAGGACACACATGGTGAATAGTAGTGACCTTGGACATACAGAAGGATGCAAGTATATAGATCTCTGAAAATGAGGCATGTGGATAGGGTAGTGAAAATGTATTTGGCCTGCTTACCTTCATGGACACGAGTATTGAGTACAAGAGTTGAGGCATCGTGTTGCAACTGTACTGAAAATTTGTTAACCATTCTGGTCAGCATTTCTGGTCACCACACTGCAGAAAGAATGTGGTCATGTTAGAAAGCGTTTGGAAGAGATGTGCAGGATGTCTTCTGGAATGAAGGGCTATCGTTCTAGGAGACGTGAGATGGGATAGAATTGTTCTCACTGGAGTGCCGAAGGCTGTGTGACCTTGGGTTTAAAATTGAGGAGAATGGTTGGGGTAAATGGCCTTTTTTTCCCTCTCATGGGTAGGGTAGTCTAAATCTAGAGGACCTAATGCTTTAGGGCACCTTACTATATTAAGGATACATGAAGGCAAATATTACAAATTCAATTGTATCAAAGCTGAGTTGTAGCTGTCTTGCCCCAGCCTCCCAGTTTTTTTTGTTAGATATGGGTAACCTATATTTTTCTCAATCAACCACCCCCGAAGACTAGAACCAACCTTTTCTGTAGAATATCCATGATTTGGGTAGGGAATTTTATGTGACGCACAGTAGTTTCAATACTGAAACTAACCATGGGGCTCAAATTTCCTGTAAACTCAACTAATCCCAAACATCGACCTCGTGTGAGGTCTATTATTCTATTAACTTTCCAAAAACTGCTTCTATGCAATTTAAAATTCTGATTAATGAAATGCTCTCCATTTGAATTTAGTAAATATTATCACAACATGCTCCCATCTCTTTTTGTCTCATTGGTAAACTAAAGTTGAAACCATGTCACTTTTACTTGATTTCCTCCCAGTATAACGAGAATTTTTACTGATGAAGTGGTAGAATTGTCTCCAGCAACTTCTATCTGTGACTATCACCTCAGCTGAATCTAGCTCTCCTGCACCAAAATAACACTTTCCTCTGATCCAAACTATTATTTCCATCTGTAATTAACTCACTCAAAAACAAGTCTGACAAACTCGCTGCACGAAGGTAAGTGCTCTTCTAATCTAAAATAGGCTAGACCAGCCATTCTCAACCTTTTTGGCCCCCTTAGGACTCTGCTCAAAGTTTATGGGCCCCCTTCCCTGTGAAGCAGTCAAGTTTTGGTTTCTTCTGCACTTTTTAAAAAAAAATGCTATGTGAGGTGAAAGTAAAATAAAATAAGACTTTTACTTAAAATGTGCTGTGTCCCCTTGGTGGGGTGGGGGGTGGGGTGGGGTGGTGTGGAGAATATCTGGTCTAGTCCACTTTCAAGAGTGAGGGACACTAATGAAAATTAGGAGTTGAAGAAAGGTTTTAATGGTGACGCTTTGCCTTACAGCAGTCTAAGACTAAATTTTGTGTAATATTAGACTTTCAGTTTTATTTCTTTTGAAAGAATCTTGAAGTACTTGGTAATCGTATGAAATGGTAATGGAGAGAAAGGGACATTGCTGAATACACATTGTCCTCTTGCTGATTCTGTGGATCTAGTTTGTTCCCCACTTCTGCTTTCCCTGTAACTTTGCATCAGCTTTTGAAAATGACTGCAGTCATTTCTAGATTTTTTTTTGCTGTATCTTATAATGATTAATAATTCCCATTTTTCACTTCTGTTTTCCAGTGGTTTTAGTGGAGGATTCTTTGTGTTGTCACAAACGTGAAAACTGCTTCCATGGCATTTCAGTGTATAACTGTATAAACAATACTTGCACAAAAAGAAAATCTCTGGGTTAAACGGCATCTGTGAGTGGGGGGAATGTAAGTGATTAAAAGGACATAATTTGTCTTTCTTTGTTTTTAATTTCTATTAGTTTACGGTGTGACAAGGGCATTTTATTTGATATTTTTAATGTTTTAAACATTTGGATTGAAATATTAAAAGGTTTTAGACAGTGTTCACAGCTCATGGCCTTGAACTCTGCTATCTACAGCCTAGTTACTGTCTGAGGGGTGCTGCACTTTCCAAAACAGCCATAGAATCCAAACCTCTAGGTCAGTCAGTCCCAGATCCACAGAGGGGTAAATACTAGTGCAGGAAAAGCACTGGGTTCGACCAGGATCCAGCTCATTATAATCTGAAATCAGGATTAAGCCTGGTGTAACCAAGCAAACTTCCTTTCCTTCCATCCATAGACTCCATTTACATCTCCCACAGTCAACATACTGAACAGAACCATCACATTCCTGGACAGCCATTCTCAAACCTCCTTAGGACTCTGCTTAAAGAGTTTATGGGCCCCTTTCCCTGTGAAGCCATCAAGTTTAGTTGGTTACTTCTTACTTCTACCAACTACATAAGCGTTTTGATTTCAGTCCATTCCCCATTCTTCTCTCCCCCCCCACCCGCCATAAATGTGCTATTTGAGAATGGCTACTGCAGGATGCTCTTCCTCCTCCCAGGGGAAAAGGCTCAGAAGTATGAAATCATGACCTGATCTCCCAAGTTTTTTTTCCTGTGTCCATCAGACTCCTGAATAAACCCTTCAACCGTACTATTGCTCTGCCCTTGCTTTGTACCAGTTGATCTTTTTCTCATTGTTATGCTATACTCTGTAATTGTACTCCGATTATATAGTTGCATTAATGTTAGCGTTGATCTGTCTGCTTATGGAAGAACAGGTTTTCTTTACCTTTTTTCTGTGGTGGCTCTAGACCAAGAGGTCTAGTTAAGAGAGCAATATTTTTTCCACTGAGGATGGTCTACATCTAGGATATCCTGCCAGAGAGAACTCTCGAAGTGGGCACCATTTTGATAAAATAAAACCCCTGTTATCCTGAATTCAAGCATCTGGCAAAAAAAAGCAGAAAATTGAGGTAAAAAAATTACGGATGCTTAAAATTGGTACACCTCACCGTTAGTTCGCCAATCACAAAGCACTCAATTTCAAGCAACCAGAAAGTTCAGTTATCAGGCATCTACGAATCCTTATCGTGCCAGATACATGGGGTTTTTACTGTATTCAAAAGACGCTTGGGCAGATTTGAAGATGTGGACCAAATGCAGGCAAATGGGATAGCTCAGAATGCTGTCTTGGTCAACATGGGCAAGTCTAGTGGGAGGCCCTGTTCTGTATTCTATGACTATTAGTCTGATCCTTTTCACAAGTATATTGTGACAATCTTAAAATCAGTACACCCAGTGGGTTTCAGTAAAATTTCATTAATTCTTTAATAATTCCACCAATGTAATGTTGCCTGAGTCCACCCTTGTCAGTTATTAAAATCTCTTAATCATACTGTTACTGCCTCTAATTTTGACAATTCAAACACATTCCTGATGGCTTTCTTCATTTTTGTCATAAAATTTAGGTCATTCACAATTTTGTCGCTGAATTATGACTTGTTTAAAGCAACCATTCTCAATGGGAGCCTGACAGCCCCCCTGGGGGGCACAGCACATTTAAGTAAAAGCCTTGTTTTCTTTTCACTTCACATAACAATTATTTTTTAATGCAGTCAATAGAAGTACAGAAGAAACTTGACTGCTTCACTATAAACCTTTTAAGGGGCCATAGCCAAAAAAGTTACGAACAGCTGATTTGAAGTTCCACTAACCTATCATCACACAGACTCCCTCCCCTCCATGGACTCTATCTACATCTCCCACCGACTACATAAAAATTAATACATCAACTTTTGAAGACATTTTGATCAGATTTAAACCTCTTGCCAATTTTTCATCCTTGTTCTTAAATCCCCTCCTACCTCTAAACTTCAGCGCTCTTATCTAGTTTGTTTATTGTCATGTACTGAGATGCAGAGATAGTTTGCTTTGTGAGCAGATCAGTACAAAAGTGCAAAGTGCAGAGAGAGATCAGTTGGCACAGAGCAAACAACATAATTTTACTACTTTGGTGTTCGTTCAGGAGTCTGATAATAGGAGAAAATAAGCTTGTCCTTGATTCTAGACATGCATGGTCTGTGAATGAATCTCTTTCCTGATGGGAGGAAGGTGAACAAAGTGTGGCAGGATGTCACGTCTTTTAATATGTTGGCTGCTTTTCTAAGACAGGAGAGATCCTTGCATAGTTCCCAGTTCAAGTATTTTAGAACTGCTTTCATCCTGCAAAGACCTTGTCTTTGCTGCAAGATGTAAAGCTCCAGTAAGTTCTGAAACACCTCCCTAAATTTTTCCAGGTCTTTGCTCCTTTTAAACCCATCTTAAAAGCCTGCTTTGGAAAGGAATCTTTTATCACCTTTACTTGGCAAGGATTCTATGTCAAGAAGGCATAATTTCAGGATAAAAGGGTATCAATTTAAAACAAAGATGAGGAAAAAATTCTGGGGTCAGAGGGTTGTGAGTTTGTGGAAGTGAGGTCATTGGGTGTATTTAGATAGAAATTGACAAGTACTTGATTAGTCAGGGCATCAAGGGTGATGGGGAGAAAGTCGGAGTGGGAGGATGGATCAGCTCACGATAAAAATGGCAGAGCAGACTCTGGGCCCATGGACCTGCTTCTGCTCATATATTATCTTACTTTGTAGCTCCGTCCCAGATTTTGTTGTGAAGGAAACATGTTAATTTGAAATGTCTTGTTATCTCATTCCAAATAAAAATGCAAGCTGTGCTAATACAGTTTAGTTGTGTTGATTTATCTGTGTTGCTTATTCCTTGAAGGGCTCAGGCTTGAAACATCAGTATATATCTTTACCTCCTATGGGCGCTGCAAGACTGTCCGAGTTCATTCAGGATTTGGGTTTGTTGCTACCATTCTATTTAGGTTATTGTTCTCTTCAATTTATAACAAACCTTTTTTTTCTAAACTTTCTTCCTTAAACAATAGACCTTTTGAATTTTATTTCAAACGACAAATGAGAAAATGCTTTCCATTAAAATAGAACCAGGTGATCAAGATTCAATGATTAAAATGCCTTCTTCAACTTGAACTATATCCCTCCTTTCTGTTGCTGATAAAGATATCACAAGCAGTCTTGTGTTGTCACGACTGTTTTTAATCCACCTTTTGTGGGTTCCATTATCACTTCCCTATTTCATGGTACTTACCTAATGTTTCTTCATTGCAGTGAGAACCTGTATAAAGGATAAGTTTAAAATATTTTTCCTCAGCACAGTATCAAGTTGAAATCAGTCAGGAGCAGAGTGTTGACTTTTAAGCAGTTTCGTTTCTTGGGAATAAACCTACTTTTTGACATTTTTATGTGCTCCTAATTAGAAATGCTGGAGGAACTCAGCAGGTCTCGCAGCATCCATAGGAGGAGCATGAAATTCTGCAGACACTGTAATTGTCACATTCTGTTGGCTCTGAGACTTGTTGAGTTCCAGCATTTCTGATTTTTATGACAATCACAACATCTGTAGACTTTTGTGTTTCACTCTTGGACCAGTAAAGATGGTGTGTGCAGGATGGAAGGGGTCCTCAATGATCTTGTGCGCCCTCTTCAAACAAATTTGGAGAAACTCAGCAGATCATGCAGCATTCTTTATGTAGCAAAGATAAAAATACATGACATTTCAGCCCTGAGCCCTTTGTCAAGGTATGATCAAAAAACAGGGAAGCTCTTGAATAAAATGGGGGGGAGAGGTAGGGGGACCTATTATTTTAATGTATTAAAAGACCCTTCACACCCTGATCACATTATCTTCTCTACCGCTGCCCCAGTCAGGCAAAGATTCATGTGTGCAAGGTCACATACCACTAGATTCAAAGATGATTTCTTCCCTGACGATTGAACGATCCTTATTTTTGTAAATAGATGATGTTGATGACTGTTTTACGTTGACCTTTTTTTCTATAACTCGGTGCTCCCCATTTTTGTTTTACTTTGCATTACCTGTTGTACTTGAGTATGGTTTGACATTGCTGGATAGCATGCCAAATAAAACTTTTCACTCTCAACTATAAAGCAAAGTGGATTGAAGTTCAGGTTTATTGTCTCGTACTGAGGTACAGTGAGAAAGTTCAACCTATCCATAGTACAGCGGTAAAAAGATAGTGCAAGGGATCCAGAGATCCATTAGAAAGGAGCAAAGACAATATGCAGAGCTTGGTAACATAAGAGGGGTAGCAACCTGGTGAGAGACCGATGGGCTGATTTCAAGCTGGGTTTCACCTGCTCTACTTCATTCTTCTGTTTTCTCTTTGTCCTCGTCCTCAACACAGCTGCTGTTCCTGTTGGCTCAGGTTCAACGTGCCCTCTACTGCCCCACCCCACTAACTGTCAACAATTCCCAACTCCAGCAAGTTGCCAAACAATTTATTTAAACTGGACTGCAAAAAGAGGTAATCTAAATGCCCCAAATTACTTCTGGAGTGTGGTGAGGGGAGGAAAACTTGAAAGTCTGCAGGCACCATGCTGGAGAAACTCAACAGGTCAGACAGTGTACTTGATATAGCAAAGCTCAAGATACATAACCAGCATTTTGGGCTTGAGCCCTTCATCAAGGTATGAGCAGAATGTAGGCGGCCCCCCCGAACAAAATGGTGGGGGGCGGAGCTCGGATCCACAGGCAGGAGGTAATAGGTAAGAGAGGGAGGGCACACCAGCAAATGGGAAGGAAGGATGGCTCTGAATGGAGAGGGAAGAGGATAGAAAGCTGGAAGATAGAAGACAGGGATGGGGAAGAGAGAGAACAGGGATTAGGCTAACAGAAACTGGAGAAGTTAACGTTAATGCCATCTGGTTGGAGAGCGCCCAGGTGGAATATTAGGTGTTGCCCATCCAATTTACCCATGGCCTTAGTTTGACAGTACGAGGCCATGGATAGACGTGTCAGCCCAGAAATGGGGCACAGAATTGAAATGTTGAGCCATTGGGAGATCCCTGTCACTAATGCACACAGAGGAAAGGTGCTCAGCGAAGTAATCTCCCACTCTGCATCCAGTCTCTCCAATACAGAGAAGGCCACAATGGGAGCACTGGATGCAGTAGATAACTCCTTCAGATTCAGAAGTGAAGTCTTGCTTCACTTGGAAGGACTATTTTGGGTCCCGAAAGGGGGTTAAGGAGGAGGTGTGAGCACAAATGGAGCATCACTTGCAGTCACAGGAAGGTGCCAAGGGGGCAAGAAATGGTAAGGGATGAGTAGACAAGAGGGAATGGTCCCCATGGAAGGTGGAGATGGGTTTGTTGATGGGATCATGTTGTAGGTGACATAAATTATGGAGGATAATGTGTTGGATATGGAGGCTGGTGGGGTGCTGGGTGAGGACAAAGGTTTTTGTTGTGTCTGGGACAGAGGGGGCTAGGGCACATGAGCGGCAATGATGTAGGGAAGGGCTGTTTTGATGGTGGTGGAGGGGAAGCCACATTTTTTGGGAAGAAAGAACATTTTGGATTTTAGAATTCTTGCAGGGGACTAGGTGTGTAGTTGAGGTAATTGTGAGAGTTGGTAGGTTTGTAAAATGTTAGCAGAAACCTTCTTCTGGAGATGGAGACAGACAGATCAAGAAAGGAGAGAGTGTTGCCAGAGATGGACCAAGTGAATATGAGGTCAGAGTAAAAAATAAACAGCAAAATTAATAAAGTTGACATGCTCATCATGGGTGCATGAGACCACACCAATCTAGTTGTCAATATAGTGGAGGAAGAGTTGAGGTGCCTTGTCTTTGTAGGCTTGCAGCATCGATTTCTCTGCAAATCCTACAAAATGCAGGCATAGCTGGGACCCATAGTTACTCCTTTGATTTGGAGAAAGTGGGATGAGTCAAAAGTTATTATGGGTGAGGATAAGTTCCGCCAGGTGGAGGATGACTGGTAAGTTCTCTTGTCAAGAAAGAAAGGGTTTTGAGACCTTCTGATGGAAGTGTAAAGAGATTTGGTGTCCATAGAGAAAATAAAGCGGTCAGGTTCAGGGAATTGAAAGCCATTGGAGATGGAGGGCATGTGAAATAGTGCACATAGAGATGGAGAGGGACTGGACCAGGGGAGAAAATATGGAGTCATGGTAAGATGATGCTAGTTTGTGGGCCAGGAGCATGCAGAAACAATGGTTTTGAATAAGTGGCTATTGTTGTAATGTTGAAAGGCAGTAAATTGTGCAAGTTCTGACTCACTCCAGAATATCATGTTCTTCTTCTTTGGCTTGGCTTCGCGGACAAAGATTTATGGAGGGTTAATGTCCACGTCAGCTGCAGGCTCGTTTGTGGCTGACAAGTCCAATGCGGGACAGGGAGACATGGTTGCAGCGGTTGCAGGGGAAAATTGGTTGGTTGGGATTGGGTGTTGGGTTTTTCCTCCTTTGTCTTTTGTCAGTGAAGTGGGCTCTGCGGTCTTCTTCAAAGGAGGTTGCTGCCCGCCGAACTGTGAGGCGCCAAGATGCACAGTTTGAGGCGAGATCAGCCCACTGGCGGTGGTCAATGTGGCAGGCACCAAGAGATTTCTTTAGGCAGTCCTTGTACCTCTTCTTTGGTGCACCTCTGTCACGGTGGCCAGTGGAAAGCTCGCCATATAACACGATCTTGGGAAGGCAATGGTCCTCCATTCTGGAGACGTGACCTACCCAGCGCAGTTGGATCTTCAGCAGCGTGGATTCGATGCTGTCGGCCTCTGCCATCTCGAGTACTTCGATGTTGGTGATGAAGTCGCTCCAATGAATGTTGAGGATGGAGCGGAGACAGCGCTGGTGGAAGCGTTCTAGGAGCCGTAGGTGATGCCGGTAGAGGACCCATGATTCGGAGCCGAACAGGAGTGTGGGTCTGACAACGGCTCTGTATGCGCTAATCTTTGTGAGGTTTTTCAGTTGGTTGTTTTTCCAGACTCTTTTGTGTAGTCTTCCAAAGGCAGTACTTGCCCTGGCGAGTCTGTTGTCTATCTCGTTGTCGATCCTTGCATCTGATGAAATGGTGCAGCCGAGATAGGTAAACTGGTTGACCGTTTTGAGTTTTGTTGTGTGCCCGATGGACATATGAGGGGGCTGGTAGTCATGGTGGGGAGCTGGCTGATGGAGGACCTCAGTTTTCTTCAGGCTGACTTCCAGGCCGAACATTTTGGCAGTTTCCGCAAAACAGGACGTCATGCGCTGGAGAGTTGGCTCTGAATGGGCAACTAAAGCGGCATCGTCTGCAAAGAGTAGTTCATGGACAAGTTGCTCTGGTGTCTTGGTGTGAGGTTGTAGGCGCCTCAGATTGAAGAGACTGCCATCCGTGCGGTTCCGGATGTAAACAGCGTCTTCATTGTTGAGGTCTTTCATGGCTTGTTTCAGCATCATGCTGAAGAAGATTGAAAAGAGGGTTGGTGCGAGAACGCAGCCTTGCTTCACGCCATTGTTAATGGAGATGGGTTCAGAGAGCTCATTGCTGTATCTGACCTGACCTTGTTGGTTTTCGTGCAGTTGGATAACCATGTTGAGGAACTTGGGGGGGCATCCGAGGCGCTCTAGTATTTGCCAAAGCCCTTTCCTGCTCATGGTATCGAAAGCTTTGGTGAGGTCAACAAAGGTGATGTAGAGTCCTTTGTTTGTTCTCTGCACTTTTCTTGGAGCTGTCTGAGGGCAAAGACATTGTCAGTAGTTCCTCTGCGCGAAAGCCGCACTGTGATTCTGGGAGAACGTTCTCGGCGACACTAGGTATTATTCTATTTAGGAGAACCCTAGCAAAGATTTTGCCTGCAATGGAGAGCAGCGTGATTCCCCTGTAGTTTGAGCAGTCTGATTTCTCGCCTTTGTTTTTGTACAGGGTGATGATGATGGCATCACGAAGGTCCTGAAGCAGCTTTCCTTGGTCCCAGCAGAGCTTGAAAAACTCATGCAGTTTGGCATGCAGAGTTTTGCCGCCAGCCTTCCAGACCTCTGGGGGAATTCCATCCATACCTGCTGCTTTGCCACTTTTCAGTTGTTCAATTGCCTTATATGTCTCTTCCAGGGTGAGGACCTCATCCATCTCTAGCCTTAGGGGCTGTTGAGGGAGCTGGAGCAGGGCGGATTCTTGGACTGAGCGGTTGGCACTGAAAAGTGATTGGAAGTGTTCTGACCATCGGTTGAGGATGGAGATCTTGTCGCTGAGGAGGGCTTTGCCGTCTGAGCTGCGTAGCGGGCTTTGGACTTGGGGTGAGGGGTCGTACACAGCCTTTAGAGCCTCGTAAAAACCCCTGAAGTCGCCAATATCCGCGCTGAGCTGGGTTCATTTGGCGAGGCTAGTCCACCGCTCATTTTGGATCTCCCGAAGTTTGCGCTGAAGATGGCTGCATGCGAGACGGAAGGCTAGTTTCTTCTCTGGCCGGGACGGCTTTGCAAGGTGAGCCTGGTGGGCAGCTCGCTTCTTTGCCAGCAGCTCCTGGATTTCCTGGTTGTTTTTGTCGAACGAGTCCTTGTTTTTCCTTGAGGAGAAGCCCAGTACCTCTTCAGTGGATTGCAGCATGGTAGTCTTCAGCTGATCCCAGAGGGTTTCAGGGGACGAGTCCATCATTTCAAATCAAATGCCCTTTAATATAGTTCTGCAAACTCTCATATGCTAAAAATTAGCAATTGCAAACGTCTTTTTCAATTTCAGATTATTCCCTTGTTTCCTCTCTCATTTCCCTTTCTGTCCCTGCGTAGTAGATTTAAAAGGCATAGAGCACACAGCATGGAAACAGGCCATTCAGCCCAATTCACTCTAACCAAGATGCCTATCTTAGCAATTCCCATTTGCGAACATTTGGGTTGTATCTCTAAACCTTTCCTGTCCATATACCTGTCCAAAAAGCCTTTTAAACATTGTGATTGTATCCACCTCTACCTCCTCCCCTGACAGCTCGTTTCATATACCAACCACCCACAGTGTTCTTTAAATATAATCCATGCTTGTATTGTATCCTGGGATGCGACAACTCACATTATGATTTTATAAATCTCCAAGATCTTCCTTCTGTTCCAAAGAAAACCAACCTAACCTATCCAATCTCTCCTTGTACCTCAAGCCCTCCATCCTTGTGAATCTTTACTGTACACTCTCTTGATGAATCACATCCTTCTGAGAGTGAGGTGACCAGAACTGCACACAATGTTCCAAATGCAGTCCAATTAATATTTTGTACTATTGTATCATGAAGTCCCAGTTCTTGTATTCCAAAGATACAACTCAGCTATGATTTTACAAAGGAGTCGAATAAATGGCTCTCGCCTCACCCAGATCACATTCTCTTCATCCTCCCTGTCTCGTCAGGAATAAAATTCACAAGAATTAATTCAAGCACCACCAGATTCAAGGGCCATTTCTTTCAAGTCAAGTCACCTTTATTTATGGTTCACACCATGCTCGCATGGTCAAGACAAGATAGCTTTTCTCCAGGAGCATATTTACATAAATGCAAGTTAGAATAGAAATTGAACACATGCAGAAACAGTCCACAGTACCTTATCTCCAAATGTTCTGTGAGTTCAGGAGTCTGATGGCTTAAGGGGAAAAGCTGTTGCCCAATCTGGGTGTAAGGGCTGCAGAGCCTCCTATCAGATGGCGGAAGGGAGAACAGCTCACTTGAGGAGCATGTGGAGTCCTTCACAATGTTTATTGCCTTTCGCCTGCATCGAGTGTTGAAATGGTCCTTCATGGTAGGAAGAGAGCCTTCAATTATGTTTTCCGTTGATTTCACTATTCTCTGCAGTTTCTTGTGATCTTTCTGCTGCTATCAGACTCTTGAATGAACCCCAAAATAGTAAAATCATGGTACATTTTCTCTGTGCCAGATCTCTATAACTCTGCATTTTTGTACTGTGTATCAAGGTATCTACAGGTCTGTTTGCAAAACAACCTCTATCATTGGATGTTGATACATGTGACAATAGAGGTGAATTTGAACTCTTCTGGCCTGACCCTCTCTCATTCCATGAATTGTTGTCGGGTACATTTATCTTCATCATTTCTGACAAATAGGTTAATTAAACATTTGATTATACCCAAAAGGTATATTTATCCGAGGATAATCAGAGTTTGAGTCCTGCACTGTCTATAGGGAGTTTGTACGTTCACCCTATGTCTGCATGGGTTTTCTCTGAGGGCTCTTGTTTCCTTCCACTGTTTAAAACATACCGGGGATGTAGGTTAATGGGGTATACATTGGACAACACGGACTCGTGGGCCAAATGGGTTGTTATCATGCTGTATGTCTAAATGATTCGGAGCCGAACAGGAGTGTGGGTATGACAACAGCTCTGTATACGCTTATCTTTGTGAGGTTTTTCAGTTGGTTGTTTTTCCAGACTCTTTTGTGTAGTCTTCCAAAGGCGCTATTTGCCTTGGCGAGTCTGTTGTCTATCTCATTGTCGATCCTTGCATCTGATGAAATGGTGCAGCCGAGATAGGTAAACTGGTTGACCGTTTTGAGTTTTGTGTGCCCGATGGAGATGTGGGGGGGCTGGTAGTCATGGTGGGGAGCTGGCTGATGGAGGACCTCAGTTTTCTTCAGGCTGACTTCCAGGCCAAACATTTTGGCAGTTTCCGCAAAGCAGGACGTCAAGCGCTGAAGAGCTGGCTCTGAATGGGCAACTAAAGCGGCATCATCTGCAAAGAGTAGTTCACGGACAAGTTTCTCTTGTATCTTGGTGTGAGCTTGCAGGCGCCTCAGATTGAAGAGACCGCCATCCGTGCGGTACCGGATGTAAACAGCGTCTTCATTGTTGGGAGTTGTCTCCGCTCCATCCTCAACATCCATTGGAGCGCTTACACCCCTAACGTCGAAGTACTCGAGATGGCAGAGGTCGACAGCATCGAGTCCACGCTGCTGAAGATCCAGCTGCGCTGGATGGGTCACGTCTCCAGAATGGAGGACCATCGCCTTCCCAAGATGGTGTTCTATGGCGAGCTCTCCACTGGCCACCGTGACAGAGGTGCACCAAAGAAAAGGTACAAGGACTGCCTAAAGAAATCTCTTGGTGCCTGCCACATTGACCACCGCCAGTGGGCTGATAACGCCTCAAACCGTGCATCTTGGCGCCTCACAGTTTGGCGGGCAGCAACCTCCTTTGAAGAAGACCGCAGAGCCCACCTCACTGACAAAAGGCAAAGGAGGAAAAACCCAACACCCAACTCCAACCAACCAATTTTCCCTTGCAACCGCTGCAATCGTGTCTGCCTGTCCCGCATCGGACTTGTCAGCCACAAACGAGCCTGCAGCTGACGTGGACTTTTTACCCCCTCCATAAATCTTCGTCCGCGAAGCCAAGCCAAAGATGTCTAAATATTTTTTTTTAATCCATCATTTGGTAGAGTTTTGCCCTATTGACTGCCAATCAACTGCCTCAATCTGTCAACCTTCACCCCCCCCCCCTGAGAATCATATATCCCTCACTAGCCCCTGCCTACTCTCTCCTACCCTGACCACATTACACTGGCTATCTCTGCTCCACAATCTCAGGCTTGATGGCCATTCTTTTCCCCCACCAATGCTGCTTGACCTGTTGAATTCCTCCAGGAGATTGTCGCTCCCTTTGAAAATGTCTTCATTGTGTTGGCTTCCAGAACCATTTGGGAGAGAGTGTTCCAAGATTTTTTTTCTCTCCCTATTCATCTCTTGCTTGGGTTTGAAGTTTCAAAGTCTCTGCTGTGGGCTACTGACACACTTGTCCAAGGGTGCAGTTTCTCCCCAATCACTTTCCTGCACTCTCTTAACTGTCCACAAGTCTGCTCATAAAGCCTAACCAGTGTGGGAAAGCTCTTGCACAATCTCTGTTTTTCAATTTGGAACCTAAATACCTCCTCAACTTGAGAATTTCTGAATGTGTTCATCAATTCACCAAAGTTGTCTTTAAAGATTAGGAGAGACAGAATTAGGATAGATAGTCAAGTTCTTTTTCCCATGGTAGAGGTATCAAACTCAAAAGAGCATAGGTTTACAGTGAAGAGGAAGGAGTTGAGGGGAAAGGTTTTTTTCAGAGTAATTTATATCTGGAACTTGCTGTCAGAGAAGGTGGTGGAATCAGATACCATCACTTTGTTTATGGGGCATTTAGACTGGCACTGAAATAGGCAAAGCATTAATGAGTATGTCCTATTGCAGATTAGTGTAGATGGCCAGAAAGGTTAGCATGGATATGGTGGGCTGCAGGGTCTGTTTCTGGGCTCTATAACTCTATGACTACCTATGACTTTAAAGAGTCAGACATGCTCTGTCCTTCCTGCTGCAATATGGCAGTAATTCCAGTGAGTGTGTGACCCATCATTGCTGGACAGAATCCCCCTATTAAATTGCTGAGGTGATTTAATGAGTTGATGTCCCTGCAAATTGAGAGGCAGCACCTTTGCACCAGTAATCATACCTGGGTCCCAGGAGGGCTACCCAGGTGCAGCAATGTGAAAGGGCTACTGTCTCCTTTAGCTCTGTAATTTAATTCATTTTCCCCTTTTCTCTCTCTACCTCTTTTTTTCTCTCTCTCTAAATATATATAGGTTTCTTTGCTCCCTCTCTCTCTCTCCCCCTCTCTCTCTCTCTCTATCCCTCTTTATAGCCCCTCTCTCTACTCCCTCTCCCACTCTACCCCCCTTGCCCCTCCTCTCTGCCCCCTCGCAAAATCCCCCTCGAGCCCCCCCAACCTACACTCCTCTCGCCGCGCTCCTCTCGCCGCGCTCCTCTCGCCGCGCTCCTCTCGCCGCGCTCCTCTCGCCGCGCTCCTCTCGCCGCGCTCCTCTCGCCGCGCTCCTCTCGCCGCGCTCCTCTCGCCGCGCTCCTCTCGCCGCGCTCCTCTCGCCGCGCTCCTCTCGCCGCGCTCCTCTCGCCGCGCTCCTCTCGCCGCGCTCCTCTCGCCGCGCTCCTCTCGCCGCGCTCCTCTCGCCGCGCTCCTCTCGCCGCGCTCCTCTCGCCGCGCTCCTCTCGCCGCGCTCCTCTCGCCGCGCTCCTCTCGCCGCGCTCCTCTCGCCGCGCTCCTCTCGCCGCGCTCCTCTCGCCGCGCTCCTCTCGCCGCGCTCCTCTCGCCGCGCTCCTCTCGCCGCGCTCCTCTCGCCGCGCTCCTCTCGCCGCGCTCCTCTCGCCGCGCTCCTCTCGCCGCGCTCCTCTCGCCGCGCTCCTCTCGCCGCGCTCCTCTCGCCGCGCTCCTCTCGCCGCGCTCCTCTCGCCGCGCTCCTCTCGCCGCGCTCCTCTCGCCGCGCTCCTCTCGCCGCGCTCCTCTCGCCGCGCTCCTCTCGCCGCGCTCCTCTCGCCGCGCTCCTCTCGCCGCGCTCCTCTCGCCGCGCTCCTCTCGCCGCGCTCCTCTCGCCGCGCTCCTCTCGCCGCGCTCCTCTCGCCGCGCTCCTCTCGCCGCGCTCCTCTCGCCGCGCTCCTCTCGCCGCGCTCCTCTCGCCGCGCTCCTCTCGCCGCGCTCCTCTCGCCGCGCTCCTCTCGCCGCGCTCCTCTCGCCGCGCTCCTCTCGCCGCGCTCCTCTCGCCGCGCTCCTCTCGCCGCGCTCCTCTCGCCGCGCTCCTCTCGCCGCGCTCCTCTCGCCGCGCTCCTCTCGCCGCGCTCCACGCCCCCCCTCTCCACGCCCCCCCCTCTCCACGCCCCCCCCTCTCCACGCCCCCCCCTCTCCACGCCCCCCCCTCTCCACGCCCCCCCCTCTCCACGCCCCCCCCTCTCCACGCCCCCCCCTCTCCACGCCCCCCTCTCTCCACGCCCCCCCTCTCTCCACGCCCCCCCCTCTCTCCACGCCCCCCCCCTCTCTCCACGCCCCCCCACCTCTCTCCACGCCCCCCACCTCTCTCCACGCCCCCCACCTCTCTCCACGCCCCCCCACCTCTCTCCACGCCCCCCCACCTCTCTCCACGCCCCCCCACCTCTCTCCACGCCCCCCCACCTCTCTCCACGCCCCCCCACCTCTCTCCACGCCCCCCCACCTCTCTCCACGCCCCCCCACCTCTCTCCACGCCCCCCCACCTCTCTCCACGCCCCCCCACCTCTCTCCACGCCCCCCCACCTCTCTCCACGCCCCCCACCTCTCTCCACGCCCCCCCACCTCTCTCCACGCCCCCCACCTCTCTCCACGCCCCCCACCTCTCTCCACGCCCCCCCACCTCTCTCCACGCCCCCCCACCTCTCTCCACGCCCCCCCACCTCTCTCCACGCCCCCCCACCTCTCTCCACGCCCCCCCACCTCTCTCCACGCCCCCCCCACCTCTCTCCACGCCCCCCACCTCTCTCCACGCCCCCACCTCTCTCCACGCCCCCCCACCTCTCTCCACGCCCCCCCACCTCTCTCCACGCCCCCCCACCTCTCTCCACGCCCCCCCACCTCTCTCCACGCCCCCCCACCTCTCTCCACGCCCCCCCACCTCTCTCCACGCCCCCCCACCTCTCTCCACGCCCCCCCACCTCTCTCCACGCCCCCCCACCTCTCTCCACGCCCCCCCACCTCTCTCCACGCCCCCCCACCTCTCTCCACGCCCCCCCACCTCTCTCCACGCCCCCCCACCTCTCTCCACGCCCCCCCACCTCTCTCCACGCCCCCCCACCTCTCTCCACGCCCCCCCACCTCTCTCCACGCCCCCCCACCTCTCTCCACGCCCCCCCACCTCTCTCCACGCCCCCCCACCTCTCTCCACGCCCCCCCACCTCTCTCCACGCCCCCCCACCTCTCTCCACGCCCCCCCACCTCTCTCCACGCCCCCCCACCTCTCTCCACGCCCCCCCACCTCTCTCCACGCCCCCCCACCTCTCTCCACGCCCCCCCACCTCTCTCCACGCCCCCCCACCTCTCTCTCTGTTGTTTACTATTTCTGTAACTACTTTCATTTGGTCCGAGATTGATCTGTTCCAGAGGCAGCGCAGATGGACAGGATCACAATTAGTTAGGCTACAGTGAACAGATCCCTTCATGGTGGTCTGACCAAGCAACATACAGGATTCTTTAAACATAAACTGCACAGATGGCAGTCTCAACAGTATTTGAACATCCTGAAACAATCATAAAGGGGGGAAAAAAACTTCCAATCTTGGTTTTTTGGAAACAGCACAGGGGTTTGGCAAAGGTTAATTTTACAATCGCTTTGGAAATCCACACCTCTGCTTCCCGAAACTAAGATCTGGAGTTACCAGGAATCTGTTTTGCAGATGTTTTGGTTGTTCTGCCCTCATATAGAATGTGCCGGTAAACATTTATCCTTAATTGGTGTTGAGTGACAGTGTCCCAATAACAAATTCTCCAGTGTGAGTACACATAGATAAAGGATAAAAAGATAAATCCATCAAAACTAACAAGGAGCCAAACTGTGCAGGGAGCGGAATCTGCCTGAAACATAAACAGCAAAGAAGAGTTAATATGACGCAATGCAAGAGTTTATTGTCATATACATAAATACAATGTACAGACGCACTGAATTTCTTGCTTGCTGCAGCTACACATATGATACCTGTAATAATTTCTAAATACAGTTATTACAAAGTTTTATACAGTCATAATGTCTCACTGTAATTATTTAGCACTTTGGTGAAAACACATCTGGAGAATTGTACACAGCTATTGTCTCCTTCCCTGAAAGCAGAAGTTCAAAGAAATTCTAATTTTTAAACTAATTTAGGCATACTGCATGGTTACAGGCCATTTCGGCCCATGAGCCCATGCTGCCCAATTTACACCCAATTGACCAACAACCCCCAGTTCGTTTCAAATGGTGGAAGAAAACCAGAGCCCCTAGGGAAAATCCATGCAGACACAGGGAGAAGGTACAAACTCCTGTCCCAATCGCTGGCACTGCAAAGGCATTGTACTAATCGCTATGGCAACTGTGCCACCTGAATTAAAAGGATGGGGAGAACGAAAGAAAGGGCAGGGGAAGAGTGCTTTTTCACTTTTTGCCTTTCAGTCTATGCTCTTTCCCCTGCCCTCTCTTTTCCCCGGACTTTTAATTGAGGCACCTGTCTGGTTTTTACTCATACCTTGAAGGAGGCCTGAAATGTTGGTAATATATCATTGCCTCCTATGGACACTGCGAGGCCTGCTGAGCTCCTCCAGCATTTCTGTGTTTTCACTGCAATCACAACATCTGCAGACTCTCAACAAAGATTCACCAGACTGGTTCCTAGGATATTGCATCTTTATGATATTGAGAAGCCTTGGCCTTCTCCCTCTAAGGCTTAGAAGAGGGAGAGGTGGACCCAGTGGAAAATCCACAGTGTCAATCCAGGGAGGAGTGCTGAGGAACCTGGTACTGGAGGTTCTCATGGCTTGGCTTCACGAACAAAGATTTAGGAAGGGGGCTGTCCACATCTGCTGCAGACTCACTGGTGGCTGACGAGGTTAATACGGGACAGACGTGCGAGGGAAATTCTGTTCTGGGTTTGGTGCTGCTGTGTCACAGTTCTTCCTCCGTCTCCTTTTGTTCTCAAGGCCAGCCCTGCATATGTTCTAGAAGGAAGAGATAGACTAGTGAATAGTGTGTGACCAAGCCACACGATGGGAGGCTAGAGCAGGCCACTGGCAATGGTCAATGCGACAAGCACCAAGGGATTTCTTCAGAGAGTCCTTGTTTCTCTTTTTTTGGAGCCCCTCTGTCACGGTGGCCAGTGGAGAGTTCGCCATACAGCACAATCGTGGGCAGGCGATGATCCTCCATCCCAGAGACATTCTCTGCCCAGTGCAACTGCATTTTCAACAGCATGGTCTTGATGCTAGTAGCCTCCATCTGTCGAGGATTTCAGTGTTGGTTACAAATTCACTCTAGTGGATGTTGAGGATGGTGGAAGCGCTCAAGGAGTTGTAGGTGGTGACGGTAGATGACTTACGAATCGGAGCTGTACAGGAAGGTGGTCAGAACAACGGCTCTGTACACACTGTTCTTTGTGCCTTTCTTCAGATGCTTGTTGTTCCAGACTCTTTTGTCCAGCCTGCCGAAAGCACTGTTTGCCTTTGCCAGTCTGTTGTCAACCTCTTTATCTTGGCATCTGACAAGATGGTGCGCCCCAGATAGATGAACTGGTGGACTGTTTTCAGCTCATTCTTACCGATGGTAATGTGGGGAGGGTGTTACACTTACTGAGGTGCGGGCTGAGGGAGAACTTCTTCAAGCTGATTTCCAGTCTGAAGAGGTCGGCAGCCTTTGCAAAGCAGGATATTATACGCTGCAAGGCTGTCTCTGAATAGGCAACAAGGGCAGCGTCACCAGTGAAGAGTAGCTCTTGAATGAGTTGTTCCAATGTCTTGGTGTGGGACTGTAGCTGTCTCAGGTTAAACAGGCTGCCATCAGTGTGGTATTGGATGCAGACACCGTCTTTGTCATCAAGGTCTCCTGCATCTCTTTGGAGGATCAGGCTGAAGAAGATGTTGAAGAGTCGGTGCGAGGGCGCAACCTTGCTTTACACCGTTGCCTATTGGGAAGGGCTCTGAGAGGTCGTTGTTGTGTCTGATCTGGCCATGCTGATCTTCATGTAGCTGGATGACCATGCTGAGGAACTTTGGGGGTATCCCAGTCATTCCTTAATTTACGACATACCTTTTCTGCTCCCAGTGTTGAACATTTTTTCTGTTCCCAACACTTGTCTTGGACCTGCCTGAGAACAAATACCATGTCGATGATCCTGTATTGGAGGTTACAGTCTCTAAGTAAAGGAGAGACTACTTAGGGCTGAGGTGAGGCCACATTTCTTCACACAGCAGTGATATTGAAGTACTGTCCTGGCTCTGTCTCTGTGTTTGTTCAGGACAGAGAATGGTCAATTCCTGGATACCAAGAAGATGAAGGAATATCGGGGTAGGGCAGGAAAATCATGTTCATGCGAGATTGTCCGTGATCTGTGAAAAATATCAAGTACAATCTAAGGAATGTTTGCCCTTGCTATAGGCTTTCTTTTTTATATACCTAACCTACAAAAGCTCCAGCACTATGATTTTAACTGGTCAGACTCAGACAAACAACAGGCTCAATTTTGCACATTATTTATTACTGATTTTTTTCTTCTGTAGAGCATAGTCAGTCTGCATTTCTTTCTTTGTTTACCTTTCTTTCTTTTGAATACATATCTTACAGTTTACCATTACCAAGAAGTAGAAATTCTGCCTTTCCCGCAAGAAAAAGAATCTCATGTGATATGTGTGTACTCTAACAATAAATAAATTCAAAACTTTGAACTTTATACTACTTTCTCTTTATCAATTAATTTATCATCCTTCATTTAATTCTAAAATGCTCCTACTACTTTATTGGGCACAGAATATCCACTTTATTCCAACATCTCTGCATCCAGAGGGACAGCTACACCTGAGAAGTGAAACCCAATATTGTGTGCTGCAATGTAAGGAGGGTGTAAGGATACACACACTTCCTCCTGCCGTCAGCAATGTGACTGCACACCCATCTAATGACATGTGGTGCCACCTTTCACCTTTGTTATGTTACAGTGCAAATATGTATATAAACCTCATTTCAAAATAAATAAAAGTCAAGGTGAGGCAGTGTCTTTGGATCATTGATGTTTCAGGAATCTGATGGCAGAGGGAAAGAATGTCCTTGTGCTGCTGAGTGCTGGTCTTCAGGTTCCTGTACCTTTGTCCAGGTGGTATCAAAGTGAAGAGGGCGTGGCCTGGGTGGTGGGGGTCCTTGAGGATAGAGGCTGCTTTCTTATGACACTGCTTCTTGTAGGTGTCCTCGATGGAGTGAAGACTGGTGCCCATGATGTTGCTGGCTGAGTTGAGAACCCTCTGGAATTTTTTTCTTGTCCTGAGTGTAGGCACCTCTGTATCAGACATTGATGAAACCGGCCAGAATGGTCTCCACAGTACACCTGTAGAGGTTTTCAACCTGATCTATCTTTCTCCTGCACACTTCCTCTTTGCCATTTTTGATTCTGCTGACAATCGTGGTGTCATCGGCAAATTTGTAGACAGCATTTGAATTGTGCCTGGCCACATCATCATGGGTGTATAGTGAGTAGAACAGTGGGCATTCATTCTTGAGCTGCACCTGTGTTAATAATGAGGCAGAGACATTGTTTCCAATTTATACTGACTGGTTTTCTGATGAAGAAGTCAAGGATACAGTTGCAGGGTGGTGGGGCACTGGCCCAGGGTTTGGAGCTTCTCAGCCAGCACTGAGGGAATGATGGTGTTTGGGGGCTGAGCTGTATTGCAGCCGTATGTATGAGTTGCTGTTTTCGAGGTGATCCAGAGCTGAATTGAGAGCCAGTGGTCCCTTTTCCACTGGCACCTTGTCCAGGAATTAACGGGGAATTAACCTGGACAGAGTCCAGTGGAAAAGGAAAACAATCAGCACATCGGTGTCAAATCACACCAGGGATCGACGGCCTCTACCCCTACTCCTATCCACTGCATCAAATGACGCCAGCGTGCTGATTAAACCAGTGGATAAAGGACAACTTCCTTCCATGCCATTCCATTTGAAGGTAGACTCTCCCATCCCTGGGGATGAGTGTGTTCAGTTGAAAAGCAATCAGTGTTCCAATGAAAGGTGGCCCAGTGGAAACAGTGCAAATGGCTTCCTATTCCAGGACACTACACAGCCAATTAACAGGGATGCCAGTGAGTGATAATGCATCTGCTGTGGAGTGATTGTGACAATAGGCGATTTTTCAGCGGATCCAGACCTCTGATTAGATACGTGTTAATTCTGGCCATGGCCAACTTCTCAAAGCATTTCATCATGCTCTTCTTGGACACCAGGATGATTGATGCCCTTTTAAAGGGAACCTCTGACTACAGCATCCTCATTAACCCCTGGAAACCCAGATGGCCAAATCTTAGATTACCCTCTCTTGCAGGGGCTCTGCAATCCACTCAAACAGGTACAGTTACACTGATTCACTTTAGGCTGGACAGCCAGCAACTTTTACCCAGGCAGCAGTGGCCAATACCAGAGACATCTGTTTGAGGTTAGTGGAGAAAAGTTTAGGGGAGACGACAGAGGTAGTTTTTTTTTTACACAGAGAGTGGTGGGTGCCTGGATTGCATTGTTGGGGGTGGTAGTGGAGGCTGGTTCAATAGACACATTTAAAAGACTTTTAGACAGGCACATGGATGTAATAACAATAGAATGGTTATGGCTGGATGGTTGGGGAGGGTTAGAATGATGCTGGAAAAGGTTTACATAGGTCCGCACAACATTGTGGGCCAAAGAGTCTGTGCTGTGCTGTAATGTTCTATGTTCTAAGCAGCACCATTAATAAGGCTGCTAATTTTACTAAATTTAAATTAGAGAAAGGATGACAACATGACCTCTAACAGAGAGGATAGAGTGTGCTGTCTACCTGACCTTGAATCTAACATGTTCTTACAATCACAAAGTCCCTGGCCTTCGAGAAACACGGGACAATATATTTGTTTAAAAAATCATTTTGTAGCACTTCTCATAGTCACATGATGTCTCAAAGCACTCTTGGCATCTAGTCACAAGAAGCATGATGCAAATAATGATCATGTATCTTGATGAAGGGTTCCAGCCCAAGACGGCGATCGCTCTTTCTTTTCCACTGATGTTGCTCGCTCTGCTCACTTCTTCCAGCCGATTGTTCCAGATTCCAACCTCTGTAGACTCTCTCATGGCTCCCTAATAAGAATAGTCTCTTTTTTTTTGGTGTGCTGTCTATGTGCATGGGTTTAAGATTTGAAAGGAGGCCATTTGGGACATAGAGTCTGTGCTGGCTCTGGGAGCAATTCCACTGATCCTATTCCAGCACTTAATTCCTTGCAACACACTCCCCCAACACTCTCATCAATCTCCCCCAGCTTCTTCCACTCATCTACAATTAACCCACTGACTCATTTATCAGGATGTGGGAAGAAACTGGAGCATCTGGAAGCACTCCAGGTAGTCAGAGGGAGACCATGCAAACTACACAGGTCAGTCCCGACCTTGGGTCGCTGAGGCTGCGAATTTATTGGTCTGGAGTAAAATCAGATAATATTTATGGTCATGAAATAAGAGAAAATTGCCTTTAGTCTCCCATAAGACAGATAAAGATTTACCATTAGCATTACCAAGCACCCCTTACAGTCAGAGTGAAAGAAGCAAAAGAGAGTCCCCTCAGTCACTGAGTGTCCGTGGATTCGCCTCCAGTGCTCCAGCAGCCTCTGTGACCCAAGGAGTCATGTGATGGAGTAATGACCGGTAGGGTAAAACCAGCCCTCTCAAGAAGAAAAAAAGTTAAAAAAAGACAAAGTTCAATAAATACAAAATTTAAGAAATAAAAGATAAAGTTGCAGAGAAGAGAAAGAAGATGGCACCTAAGAAGGAAAAAGTAAAAATAACGGGGGAAAATAAAGAAGAAAAGACACTGGAAAATAAAGGAGAAGGCCTTACCTGCACGAAAGGACAGAGCCACCATGAAGAGCGGGTGCTCTTCTCCACCACAGAGAAGAGTATGCATATGCGCAATCTACGGTAAAGGAAAACATCAATGGGAGGGGGGCTCAGCCAAGGAGCGGGCAACCACGGCGCGACCAGCTGAGGGATGCCCGATACCAGGGCTCTCAGCTGGAAGATGAGGAAAGCGGCAGGAGAGGGAGTGAAGTACCAGGTGAGAAAGAAAATTGACGGGGTGAATGGTAATAGGAACAGCAGCAGAAGGTTTGACAGATGAGCAGCTCAGAAGAAGAGGACCAACAGCAAGAGGTCAAGGATGAAGAGACCCGACAAAGTGAGACAAGCTACTCATCAGAAAAATCAGAAGAGACACAGATACAAAGAAAAAAAAAGACATAAACACAGGTACAGACACAGAAGAAGAGGAAGAAGAAGACCAAGATCTTCACCGAGGGATAGAAGGTAAAACAGATGGACAGAATATACATAAAGCTTTTTATGAAGAACAAATTAGAGCATTAAAAGAATGTTTGTCATTAGAATTTAGTGCAATTAAAAGAAAAATAAAAAGAACAGAAGATAAAATGCAAAGATTAGAACTAGTCATGTCAGAAATAGTGAAAAGAGTAGAAAGTGTGGAAGAATGAGAAATGGCTGTAGAAATGGAAGTAAACGACTTAAGAGGAAAATTGGAAGAAAGTGATAAAATATTAAAGAGACACAAGAGTTGTTAGCTCAGAAAATTAATATGTTGGATAATTATAGTAGGCGAAACAACATAAAAATAGTGGGCCTTAAGGAAGATGAGGAAGGCACAGATATGAAGGAATTTATAAAAGGATGGATCCCGAAGGTCCTGGGAACCACAGAAATGCAGGAAGGAATGGAAATAGAAAGGGCCCACAGAACACTCGCTCCGAAGCCACAGATACATAAAAAACCAAGATTCATCTTAGTAAAATTTTTGAGATATACAACAAAAGAAAATATACTGGAGCGGGCAAGGAATAAAATTAGAGAAGATAATAAACCATTCGAATACAAGGATCAAAAAATTATTTTTTACCCAGACATAAGTTTTGAACTCTTAAAGAAGAGGAAGGAGTTTAATACAACAAAATCGATCCTATGGAAAAAAAGGTTATAAATACATGTTAAGATATCCAGCTGTGCTTAAAATATTTATCCTTGGGGAGCAAAACAGACTGTTCTCGGATCCAGAGGAAGCACAAGAATTTGCAGAACGCTTGCAGGACAGAAGGAGAGATATAACAAGAATGAAGAATGACGATAAAATATATATAAAGATGTAAAAACAATGAACTAAAGAAGGGCAAGAGAAGGGAAGGAAGGAAGTAAGGGAAAAAAAAGTGAGAACTTTGTTATATGTGTAAAACAAAAAATAAATAAATAACTCACTGCAAAATCAGTTGACGCTTAGGAGCAGGATTGCAATCCAAATGGAAAGGGGAGTTGTGGTTGGCTGGCAAGGGATAGGGGCAACTCAGAAAGGGGGGGGGGGTATTTGGATGTGGGAGTTGTTGGAGTATTTTATGTTTTAAATGTATTGTCATACATTGAGTTTAAAAAGGAAAAACTGTGAGATGAAAATGGGTAAAAGGGATGGTGGTGGTGAGGAAGTGGAAATGAGGTGCAAACAGGATATGAGATGGCCACATTGAACTATATGACTATAAACATTAATGGAATACATAACCAAATTAAAAGGAAGAGGCTATTAAATTTACTGAAAAAAGAAAAAATAGATATAGCATTTCTGCAGGAAACGCATCTAACTGAAGTAGAACATAAATTAAAAAGAGACTGGACAGGGCACATAGCGGCAGCATCATATAATTCAAAACTAGAGGGGTAATGATAAAGTGTCAAATATATTCAAAATTTTGGAATTTGCTCAATATATATGCACCAAATGAGGAGGATCAAATATTTATGCAAGATATTTTTTTGAAGATTGTAGATACACAAGGAAATATATAACCTTAATTTGGATCCAATGTTGGATAAAACTGGGCAAAAGACTAGTAAAAAGAATAAAGTGGCCAAATTTATGGTTAAATCAATGCAGGAAATGAAACTTATGGATATATGGAGAAGGCAGCACCCAAGAGAGAAGGAATGCTCATCTTATTCAAGTAGGCATAAAACATACTCAAGGATTGATATGTTTTTGCTGTCGGCCCATATTCAAGGGAGAGTTAGGAAAACTGAATATAAAGCTAGATTACTATCTGATCATTTACCCCTGTTATTAGCAATAGAACTGGAGGACATCCCATCAAGAACATATTTCTTTGGCTTGGCTTCGTGGATGAAGATTTATCGAGGGGTATGCCCACGTCTGCTGCAGGCTCGTTGGTGACTGACAAGTCCGATGCGGGACAGGCAGGCACAGTTGCGGCGGTTGCAAGGGAAAATTGGTTGGTTGGGGTTGGATGTTGGGTTTTTCCTCCTTTGTCTTTTGTCAGTGAGGTGGGCTCTGCGGTCTTCTTCAAAGGAGGTTGCTGCCTGCCGAACTGTGAGGTGCCAAGATGCACGGTTGGAGGTGATATCAGCCCACTGGCGGTGGTCAATGTGGCAGGCACCAAGAGATTTCTTTAGGCAGTCCTTGTACCTCTTCTTTGGTGCACCTCTGTCTCGGTGGCCAGGGGAGAGCTCGCCATATAACACGATCTTGGGAAGGCGATGGTCCTCCATTCTGGAGACGTGACCCACCCAGCGCAGTTGGGTCTTCAGCAGCGTGGATTCGATGCTTGCGGACTCTGCCAGCTCGAGTACTTCGATGTTGGTGATGAAGTCACTCCAATGAATGTTGAGGATGGAGCGGAGACAGCGCTGATGGAAGCGTTCTAGTAGCCGTAGGTGATGCCGGTAGAGGACCCATGATTAGGAGCCGAACAGGAGCGTGGGTATGACAATGGTTCTGTACACGCTGATCTTTGTGTGTTTCTTCAGGTGGTTGTTTTTCCAGACTCTTTTGTGTAGTCTTCCAAAGGCAGTATTTGCCTTGGCAGGTCTGTTGTCTATCTCGTTGTCGATCCTTGCATCAGATGAAATGGTGCAGCCGAGGTAGGTAAACTGGTTGACTGTTTTGAGTTCTGTGTGCCCGATGGAGATGTGGGGGGACTGGTAGTCATGGTGGGGAGCTGGCTGATGGAGGACCTGTTTTCTTCAGGCTGACTTCCAGGCCTAACATTTTGGCAGTTTCCGCAAAACAGGACGTCATGCGCTAGAGAGTTGGCTCTGATTGGGCAACTAAAGCGGCATCGTCTGCAAAGAATAGTTCACGGACAAGTTGCTCTTGTGTCTTGGTGTGAGCTTGCAGGCGCCTCAGATTGAAGAGACTGCCATGCGTACGGTATTGAATGTAAACAACATCTTCATTGTTGAGGTCTTTCGTGGCTTGTTTCAGCATCATGCTGAAGAAGATAGTAAAGAGGGTTGGTGCGAGGACGCAGCCTTGCTTCACGTCATTGTTAATGGAGAAGGGTTCAGAGAGCTCATTGCTGTATCTGACCCGACCTTGTTGGTTTTCGTGCAGTTGGATAACCATGTTGAGGAACTTGGGGGGGGCATCCGAGGCGCTCTAGTATTTGCCCTTTCCTGCTCACGGTATCGAAAGCTTTGGTGAGGTCAACAAAGGTGATGTAGAGTCCTTTGTTTGTTCTCTGCACTTTTCTTGGAGTTGTCTGAGGGCAAAGACCATGTCAGTAGTTCCTCTGTTTGTGCGAAAGCCGCACTGTGATTCTGGGAGAACATTCTTGGCGACACTAGGTATTATTCTATTAAGAAGAATCCTAGTGAAGATTTTGCCTGCAATGAATAGCAGCGTGATCCCCCTGTAGTTTGAGCAGTCTGATTTCTCGCCTTTGTTTTTGTACAGGGTGATGATGATGGCATCACGAAGGTCCTGAGGCAGCTTTCCTTGGTCCCAGCAGAGCATGAAAAACTCATGCAGTTTGGTATGCAGAGTTTTGCCGCCAGCCTTCCAGACCACTGGGGGGATTCCATTCATACCTGCTGCTTTGCCACTTTTCAGTTGTTCAATTGCCTTATGTCTCTTCCTGGTTATGGACCTCATCCAGCTCTAGACTCAAGGGCTGTTGAGGGAGCTGGAGCAGGGTGGATTCTTGGACTGAGCGGTTGGCACTGAAAAGAGATTGGAAGTGTTCTGACCATTGATTGAGGATGGAGATCTTGTCGCTGAGGTGGACTTCGCCATCTGAGCTGCGCAGAGGGCTTTGGACTTGGGGTGAGGGGCCGTACACAGCCTTTAGAGCCTCGTAGAAACCCCTGAAGTCGCCAATGTCGGCGCTAAGCTGGGTTCGTTTGGCGAGGCTAGTCCACCACTCATTTTGGATCTCCCAGAATTTGCGCTAAAGATGGCTGCATGCGAGACGGAAGGCTCGTTTTTTCTCTGGCCAGGAAAGCTTTGCAAGGTGAGCCTGGTGGGCAGATCGCTTCTTTGCCAGCAGCTCCTGGATTTCCTGGTTGTTTTCGTCAAACCAGTCCTTGTTTTTCCTTGAGGAGAAGCCCAGTACCTCTTCAGTGGATTGCAGTATGGCCGTTTTCAGCTGATCCTAGAGGGTTTCAGGAGACGTGTCTGTGAGGCAGTTTGCATCCTCGAGCTTTGCTTAGAGGTTTGCCTGGAAGTTTCCTTTCACTTCGACTGACTGCAAGTTTCCAACATTGAACCTCTTTCTGGGGGCTCCACTGTTCTTGAACTTTGGCTTGAAGTGAAGGTTGAGCTTGCAGCGAATAAGCCGGTGGTCTGTGTGGCATTCCACGCTGGGCATGACCCTGGTGTGGAGCACATCTCATTTGTCTCTTCCTCGCACCAGAACATAGTCCAGGAGGTGCCAGTGTTTGGATCAGGAATGCATCCAGGTAGTCTTTAGGCTGTCTCTCTGCTGGAAAAGGGTGTTAGTAATGAGAAGCCGCTGTTCTGCGCAGAGCTCCAACAGGAGGCGCCTGTTGTCATTGCACTTGCCGACACCATGCTTACCAAGGATTCCTGGCCAGGATTCTGAGTATTATGGGACGCAATGAAAGCCTTCATTAGAGGCAGATAATAATTTATGTAACTAAGATGAAAAAGGATTACAATCAGGAAATAAAGCAGTTGGAAAGGGAGATAGTAAGTACAGAAAAGGAACTAGTAAAAAGGGATGATATAACGAAAAGGAGAGAATTGGCAGACAAAAAAGATAAAATACGAAACATTACAAACGCACAAGGTGGAGAAGAATATAATGAAAACAAAGCAAAAGTATTACGAACTGGGAGAAAAAACACATAAAATATTAGCCTGGCAACTTAAAACAGATCAAGCTAACAGAACTGTATTGGCATCAAGGTAAAAAGACAAACAAATTACATATAACCCAATAGAGATTAATGGTAACTTTAAGGAATTTTATGAACAATTATACCAAACTGAGAACAAGGGGAAAGATGATAAAATAGAAGAGTTTTTAGCTAAAATTGAACTGCCAATATTGCAAAAAGAGGAACAAAACAATTTGATAAAAACCATTTGAAATAGTGGAAGTACAGGATATATTAAAAAAGCTGCCGAACAATAAAACGCCTGGAGAGGATGGACTCCCAATAAAATTCTATAAAACATTTCAAGAGTTATTAATTCGTCCTCTCCTGGAAGTAATGAACCAGATAGAAGAAACACAAAACTTGCCAGATTCATGTCAGACAGCAATAATTACAGTAATACCAAAGACGGGGAAGGATCCATTAACACCAGCATCATATAGACCAATATCTCTATTTAATTCAGATTATAAGGCAATAGCGAAATTATTAGCATACAGATTGGCCGATTGTGTACCTAAAATAGTAAAACAAGATCAAACTGGAATTATTAAGAAAATACAAACAACGGATAATGTCTATAAACTTATTAATCTAATTCATGCATTTCAAGGAAATAAGAAGCCAACAGTGGCTGTTGCTTTAGACGCAGAAAAAGCCTTTGACAGAGTAGAATGGAATTATTTATTTAAAGTATTACTGAGGTTAAATCTACCAGAAAAATCTATTAATTGGATTAAAGCATTATATAATGGACCATTGGCGAAGGTAACAGTGAATGGATATGTATCGAACCAATTTAAATTAAGTAGGTCAACTAGACAGGGATGCCTATTATTCCCGCTCATTGTTTGATTTAGCAATAGAACCATTGGCAGAACTGATAAGAACAGAAAATAAAATAAAAGGGTTAAAAATAAAGGAGGAGTATAAAATCAGTTTATTTGCAGATGACATCATAGAATACTTAACAGAACCAGAAATATCAATAAAAGAATTACAAAAGAAATTGAAGGAGTATGGAGAAATACCGGGGTACAAAACCAACGCAATCTGATACCTAGGTATTAGGTTTTCTTTGGCTTGGCTTCGCGGACGAAGATTTATGGAGGGGGTAAAAAGTCCACGTCAGCTGCAGGCTCGTTTGTGGCTGACCAGTCCGATGCGGGACAGGCAGACACAATTGCAGCGGTTGCAAGGGAAAATTGGTTGGTTGGGGTTGGGTGTTGGGTTTTTCCTCCTTTGCCTTTTGTCAGTGAGGTGGGCTCTGCGGTCTTCTTCAAAGGAGGCTGCTGCCCGCCAAACTGTGAGGCGCCAAGATGCACGGTTTGAGGCGTTATCAGCCCACTGGCGGTGGTCAATGTGGCAGGCACCAAGAGATTTCTTTAGGCAGTCCTTGTACCTTTTCTTTGGTGCACCTCTGTCACGGTGGCCAGTGGAGAGCTCGCCATATAACACGATCTTGGGAAGGCGATGGTCCTCCATTCTGGAGACGTGACCCATCCAGCGCAGTTGTATCTTCAGCAGCGTGGACTCGATGCTGTCGACCTCTGCCATCTCGAGTACTTCGACGTTAGGGATGAAAGCGCTCCAATGGATGTTGAGGATGGAGCGGAGACAACGCTGGTGAAAGCGTTCTAGGAGCCGTAGGTGATGCCGGTAGAGGACCCATGATTCGGAGCCGAACAGGAGTGTGGGTATGACAACGGCTCTGTATACGCTTATCTTTGTGAGGTTTTTCAGTTGGTTGTTTTTCCAGACTCTTTTGTGTAGTCTTCCAAAGGCGCTATTTGCCTTGGCGAGTCTGTTGTCTATCTCATTGTCGATCCTTGCATCTGATGAAATGGTGCAGCCGAGATAGGTAAACTGGTTGACCGTTTTGAGTTTTGTGTGCCCGATGGAGATGTGGGGGGGCTGGTAGTCATGGTGGGGAGCTGGCTGATGGAGGACCTCAGTTTTCTTCAGGCTGACTTCCAGGCCAAACATTTTGGCAGTTTCCGCAAAGCAGGACGTCAAGCGCTGAAGAGCTGGCTCTGAATGGGCAACTAAAGCGGCATCATCTGCAAAGAGTAGTTCACGGACAAGTTTCTCTTGTGTCTTGGTGTGAGCTTGCAGGCGCCTCAGATTGAAGAGACTGCCATCCGTGCGGTACCGGATGTAAACAGCGTCTTCATTGTTGGGGTCTTTCATGGCTTGGTTCAGCATCATGCTGAAGAAGATTGAAAAGAGGGTTGGTGCGAGAACACAGCCTTGCTTCACGCCATTGTTAATGGAGAAGGGTTCAGAGAGCTCATTGCTGTATCTGACCCGACCTTGTTGGTTTTCGTGCAGTTGGATAATCATGTTGAGGAACTTTGGGGGACATCCGATGCGCTCTAGTATTTGCCAAAGCCCTTTCCTGCTCACGGTGTCGAAGGCTTTGGTGAGGTCAACAAAGGTGATGTAGAGTCCTTTGTTTTGTTCTCTACACTTTTCTTGGAGCTGTCTGAGGGCAAAGACCATGTCAGTGGTTCCTCTGTTAGCGCGAAAGCCGCACTGTGATTCTGGGAGAATATTCTCAGCGACACTAGGTATTATTCTATTTAGTAGAATCCTAGCGAAGGTATTAGGTTAGATAATAACTTAAGCCACCTGTACAAATTAAATTATCAGCCACTAATAAAGAAATTGCAGGAAGACTTAGAACATTGGAAAGAATTACCACTAATGTTGATAGGGAGGGTACATTGCATTAAAATGAATGTCTTCTCAAGAATACAATACTTATTTCAATCGTTGCCAATTCCCTTAACAGAGAAATTCTTTAATGAACTAAAGTGAATAATAAGGAAATTCTTATGGAAAGGGGGGAAACCGAGGATAGCGTTAGATAAATTAACAGAGAGGTATAACCAAGGTGGTTTGCAGTTACCAAACTTTAAAAATTATTATAGAGCAGCACAATTAAGGTATTTATCAGATTTTTACCAGACAAGGGAAAAACCAGACTGGAGTAAGATAGAGCTAGATAAAATAGGGGAGAAGGTACCGGAACATATACTTTATAAGTGGGATGAAAAGTTGGTGCAATATAAAAGCTCACCAGTATTGCATCATTTACTTAATACATGGAAGAAGATCCACTTAGAAAGGAAAAAAAACGAATTACCAAACACCAAAATTGTTATTGACATAAAATCCACTAATCCCTTTTACAATAGATAACCTTTCCTTTAGAGAATGGGAGAGAAAAGGAATCAAAAGAATAGAAAATTGTATTTTGGGAAATAATTTATTAACATTTGAACAGTTGAAGTACAAATATGGAATAACTCATGGTACAATGTTTGCATATCATCAACTGAAAGCTTATTTAAAGGATAAATTGGGAAACAGACTGAGATTACCAGAAGGAAGCAGCTTTGAATATGTGATTACAGACACAATGATAATTAAAAGATTTATAACAAACATGTACATCAAGCTGCAAGATAAGGAAAACGATGAAATAAGCTATAAACCTAAACAAAAGTAGGAAAAGGATTTAAAAAGATAAAAAATGAAACATGGGAAAAGTTATGTTCTGGAACTATGAAGAATATAATAAACACAAGGTTACGCATGATACAGTATAATTGATTACACAGGTTATATATCACGCCCCAAAAGTTTTAAAAAATGGGATCCATTTTATGAGATAAATGTTTTTGCTGTAAGAAGGAAATGGGAGCAACAGTACATGCAATTTGGGCATGTGAGAAAGTGGAAAAATCAGGAATTAAATAAAATCACAAAAAAAAATAACATACCAAAAAATCCAGAGATCTTTCTTCTAAGTAATATAAGAAATAAGGAATTAGGCCTCAAATTGGATAAAGCACAAAAAAGATTTATTATGATAGCCTTAACAGTAGCAAAAAAATGTATAATGTCAACTTGGAAAATGGAAGAGAGCCTGAGAATACAGCAATGGTACATGGAAATGAATAAATGTATTCCATTGGAAAAAATAACATATAATTTAAAAAATAAAGTCACATTATTTGAATTAATTTGGGAACCGTTCATGGAACACAACAGAGAGGGCTTTCCTCGGACCTCCACCTCCTAAAATGATAAGAAGACAAAACAACTTGATCCAGTGTGTAAAAGTAGATGACACATTTTTTTGTTTATTTTTCATTGTGTGATGACATTGTGTTTATTGTATTGTATATGTCGAATATTTATTGGTTTTGGAGGGGGGTGAGAAGGGGGGAGGGAGGGTAGGGGAGAAAAAAAGGGAGAAAATGCCACTGTGTATATTTAATGAGAAACATTTGTATATATTTTGGTTGTTATGGTTCACAGTGTGAAAAATAAAAATTATTAAAAAATACAACCCAAGCCCAGATCCAAACATCTGACACGATGAGGAAGCCTGCAGCATCCAGGGCCCTTTGGGATCCCCCATTGCCCTCAGCACCCTCTTGAATCCCGGTTTCAATACCTCATTCTCGTGAGCCAGTCTCCAGCAGTCCACAGCCTGATATGAGTCTTTTGACCTCGTCGCCAGCAGCCCATGGCCTCTATGGGTTCCTCACCCAGAAGTCGCCGGCAGCTCACCACCTGTGTGTGTCCTTAAACCACTGAGCCCCTCACTGGTCCACCACCATGGCCACTGACCTTGGGGTCATCTCCTCCGCTTCTCCTTCTTAACAGGGTTGGGGGGTGTGGGGGAGGTGTTCTCCCCATTTCTGTTGCAAGTAATGGCAAGAAAACTGAGGTCCTCCATCAGCCAGCTCCCCACCATGATTACCAGCCCCCCCACATCTCCATCGGGCACACAAAACTCAAAACGGTCAACCAGTTTACCTATCTCGGCTGCACCATTTCATCAGATGCAAGGATCGACAATGAGATAGACAACAGACTCGCCAAGGCAAATAGCGCCTTTGGAAGACTACACAAAAGAGTCTGGAAAAACAACCAACTGAAAAACCTCACAAAGATAAGCGTATACAGAGCCGTTGTCATACCCACACTCCTGTTCGGCTCCGAATCATGGGTCCTCTACCGGCACCACCTACGGCTCCTAGAACGCTTCCACCAGCGTTGTCTCCGCTCCATCCTCAACATCCATTGGAGCGCTTACATCCCTAACGTCGAAGTACTCGAGATGGCTGAGGTCGACAGCATCGAGTCCACGCTGCTGAAGATCCAGCTGCGCTGGATGGGTCACGTCTCCAGAATGGAGGACCATCGCCTTCCCAAGATCGTGTTATATGGCGAGCTCTCCACTGGCCACCGTGACAGAGGTGCACCAAAGAAAAGGTACAAGGACTGCCTAAAGAAATCTCTTGGTGCCTGCCACATTGACCACCGCCAGTGGGCTGATAATGCCTCAAACCGTGCATCTTGGCGCCTCACAGTTTGGCGGGCAGCAACCTCCTTTGAAGAAGACCGCAGAGCCCACCTCACTGACAAAAGGCAAAGGAGGAAAAACCCAACACCCAACCCCAACCCACCAATTTTCCCCTGCAACCGCTGCAATCGTGTCTGCCTGTCCCGCATCGGACTTGTCAGCCACAAACGAGCCTGCAGCTGACGTGGACTTTTTACCCCCTCCATAAATCTTCGTCCGCGAAGCCAAGCCAAAGAATGGCAAGAAATTGAGGTGAAACCCTGTTTCGCTTGCTGACCTCAAAGGCAGCATATCCGGCAGAGGTAAAACATGAAAATATATTTACACCATGATTAAAGTAGTCACAAATCTGGGGAAAATCAGCAGGTCAAACAGTGTACTTTATATAGCAAAGGTAAAAATACCTAACCAACATTTATCAAGATATGGAAAAATGATGGCAGGCATCTGAATGAAAGAATGGGCGGGAAGGCATGGTTGCAGAGGCAGGAGGTAAATATCAGGCAGTGCAGCCTCACCATTACACCATTACACTGTCATCTCAGAGGCGTGTTCTAATTTAGCAGCAATCCTATCACAAACAGGCTCAGATCTGGATCTCAGAGCAACCCGTTTTTGTCTGAGTCACCTGCCAAGCAAATCACCGTGCTTCCCCTGCATTAATTTGTTCTCAGGAAGTACAATCAACTCCATTGTACACAGGTTCAAGTTTATTTATCATCTGATTGTACCAGTACAACCTGACGAAACGGTGTTCTCCTGTCCTTGGCACAATGAAAACACACATATAGACAAATGATACATATGCACAGTATGCATCTATAAATATTAAAATAATTTAAATATATATTTTATTTTGATTTTCATAGACTCGCAAAATTCAAACAAACTTCCAACATTCATTCAATATACAGAGTCTTTGTTTATTCACCCCACCCTTACCCGACTAAAAAAAAGTCAATTAAATTGTACAAATACAAATTCCAGTGGGGTCATTGAACCCTATAAAACCTCGTAAAAAAAAAACAACCAGGATGGCTAAATAACAAAGGCTAAAGGGAAAAAAAAATTGAAACTAAACTTAAAAAAACACATCGCCTGCTCCACGTTCCACTTTCTCGGTCACTTTTGTTTCCCTGCTAGGATGGATTGCTATTGTACCCCTAATTTGAAGGGGGGGGGTCTTATCAATCTGTGTGCCAATATATTTCAAGTAACGTTGCCACACTCTAATGAATGTGTTGTGTTTCTTCCTTAGATTATTTGTGATTTTCTCCAGGGGAATGCAACTCTGTATTTCCATATTCCATCATGTAATATTTAGTTGGGAGCTGGGCTTCCACGAAACCACAGTGCACTTCCTGACTACTGTCACATACTGAATTTAATCTTTGGTTAATCTAAAACTCACGTCCCCAATATTTCCAAGAAGGTATAATTCCAGATCCTGTGAAAAATCCATTTTGGTATTTTTTTTTCAAAATATCCCCCAGGTCTTCCCAGAAGGGTCTCACCTTTGTACATAGCCAGATGGAGTGGACAAAAGTTCCAATGTCAACACCACATCTATTAAAATAAATATTATTGTAAAATAAATGATAGAGTCATAGGTGGTTCATGTTAGCAGTTCCTCAGTCATTCACCAGTCCCACTGCCCATGAGAAGAAGCTATTCTTTAGCCTCATTGTTCTGGATCTGATACTGAAAGATACCGTGAGTGACGTGCTAAGGGTCATCAGCGATGGGGGGAGGTGGTGGAAGGGAGGCTGCTCTTGTGATCCTGTGAATTGACCTCGGATCTAATGGTCTAGAGCAGTGGTTCCCAACCATTTTTATGCCCCACACCCCTAAAAAGTTTTAATATGTTCTCGCACCCCTTAAAGTAATAATTTATTTAAGAATAAAGGTGAAGGTGACCAAAACAAATTTGTATAATCAATTTTTAATAATATATAAACAAAAATGAAACGTATGGAAAAGAAAAAATATTACAACAAATTAAAAGTTGCATAAACCCTACAAAAAAATTAAATTTTCATCCATGCATGAAATTTCTTTAAAAAAATTAAAGAACTAATGTTCAAATGTTCAGAAACCAATTTAAATTTAATGACTCTTTTGTTCCTGTTTATTGCTTAAGAATTTTTCTAAACGTGGCACCTTGTTGCTGATACCAACCTGCTCGTCTGCCTGTTCACCCAAGTGATTTCTAGATTTTGTCTTGATTGACAAAAGGGCCCTAAATCCAGACTCGCATAAGTATGTCGTCGCTAATGGGATGAGCACAGTTGTGCTTTTTCATAAAGTCTTGGAAACGTGTCCATTGCCGAACACCAATATTGTTCCAAAGTTTTGCTTTCAAACTGCATTTCAAGAACACGATTTGTGCGCATTTCAATAAGATCTTCCTTCAGCTCTTCATCATCTGACATCCAAATTGAAGGAGTATGGATTTATAAAAAAAACTGAAATGTTATCTTGCACCCTCTGGAATGCTATCTCGCACCCCCAAGGGTGCGAACACCCCTGGTTGGGAAACCCTGGTCTAGAGCAACCCTGGTGCAGCTGGCCAGGACGCTCTCAATAGAGCTCAAGTAGAAAGTCGTCAGGATGGTGGCCAGAAGCCTTGTATACCTGACAACATGAGGAAAGTGAGAATACTAGTAGAAAATGGTGAGATAATCCTAAAGCCAAGGTGTCTGGAATGATCGACAAGACTGAACCTGCCATAATCGAGCAGTGCGACAGCACGATCTGCTTCTCCACCCAGCTTTGATCCACACTCATTTTGGGTTCAGACAACTGCGATGTTTATCACTCAAACTCTCATCACTCATCACAAACACTCAGCCTTCTCACTTCCTGATTAACTACCCAGTCCCCTACTATACCGCCTCCCTCTTTCCACCTTTCGTGAGGAGAGATGTAAATACAAAAGTAAAGAGATTACAATGCAGGAGTGAAACAAGAAAGTCTGCAAATGCTGTTATTGTAGTAAACACAAATTGCAGTGACCATAGGAGGCAAAGATCTATTGTTAACCAACATTTCAGACCTGAGCCCTTCTTCAAGGTATGAGCAGAAAGGCTGGGAAAAAAGGAAAGAAAGAGCAGGGAAAGAGCATAGACCAACAGACAAAAGATGATAGGGCAGGAGAGGATGGGCGAGAATTGATTGGGGAGGGGTGGTGGCTCTGAATGCAGAGCTGGAGGAAAGGATACAAGGGGAGAGAGAGAGAAAGAGCGCTAGAGGAAAGGAGAAATAGCGAGAGGGGAGAGACTGGGGTAGGAGTTAATGGAAACTGGAGAAGTCCATTTTAATGCCATTCAGTTGGAGGGTGCCCAGATGGAGTTGAGGTGGTGTCTCAGTCTGGCAGTGCATGAGACCATGGCAGGCATGTCAGCAGGTGAATGGGGCAGGGAACTGAAATGAGATCATGCTTCTTAAAGAATTAGGGTGCATGCACCTAAGTACTTTATTCATCAGGGTGTTGCCTGAAATGGTTGTTAGGAAGACTGGATAGGCCAGGCTTTTTATCCCTGCAGCGAAGGAGGCTTCAAGATGACCTGATAGAGGTGTATAGGATTATGAAAGGGAAAGATATAATCTTTTTCCTGTGGAAGATATACAACAAAAAACCAGCATTCTGAACCAGTTCCATTTGCCTAAATTTGGTTCATATCCTCAGCCCTTCCTATCCCTATATCAGTCCAAATGTCTTTTGAATGTCAAAATTGTATCTGCTTCTACATCTTCCTCTGCCAGCTCATTCCAGATATGGATGAGTGAAAAGATTGCCCCTTACATCCCCTTGATTCTCTCTCCTCACACCTTGAACCAGTGCCCTTTAGTTCTATAATTATCTGTTCTGGAAAACTTAAGCTCTTCAATCCAGGCAACATCCTGGTGAATCTCCTGCACGTATAAGTAAAAGCCTTATTTTCTTTTCACCTTCGTAATATATTTATGCTTTTTATGTAGTCACAAGGAAAAAAGTACGGAATAAACCAAAATTTTACTGCTTCACAGGGAAGGTGACCCATAAACTTTGAGCAGAAGAAGGTCATAGCTGATCAGGTTGAGAATGACTGTTCTAGAACAAAGGGACCCTGTTAAACAATAAGGGGGTTACCCTCTGAAGCAGAGATAGGTCGGAACTCTTTCTCAATGGATTTCAAAAGTTCAAAGGTTCCTTTTATTGTCACATAACAATACATTAAAAATGTATCATGGCCAACATAGTGGTTAGTGTAAATCTTTTACAGCGCCAGTGAATGGGACCAGACCAGGGTTCGAGTCCCGTGCTATCTATAAGGACTTTGTAGGTTCTCCCTGTGTCTGCGTGGGTTTTCCCCGGGTGCGCTGGTTTCCTCGTACCCTACAAAAATGTACCAGGGTTGTAGGTCAATTGGGTGTGATTGGGTGAGAAGAGCTTGTGGGTCAAAAGGACCTGTTAAATCATGCTGTATGTGTAAAAATCTATTTAAAAAATGATGTACCAACATTTGCATACCTTCTGGCAAAAAGTTACCATATACATTGCCTGGCACCTCTAATAGGAGAAAGAGAAGCAAAAGGTAGTCCCTTTGGAGACACTGTGACTGTGGATTTGCCTCCAGCGCTCCTACAGCCTCTGCAGCCACAGCTCCACATCCAAACCTTCAGGAATCCTTCAGCGCCTGAGGCCCTTCGGGAACTCTTCTTCCCCTCAGCACCCACTCAAATCCTGGCATCCAATTAGGAAACAAGAATCCTTAAGGCAGAGGGAGATGGATTCTCGATAACCGAAGGGGTGAAAGGTTACTAGGGGGAGGCAGGAAGGTGGAGGCAAAGCTTGATTTACAGCCAGATTCTTCATTCGGTTGGACTGATTTTGTGCGGTGAAAGCTGTGCGATTTTTAGGCTGATGGTTGTTTTTTTTTTCACCTGAGGAATTATATGATCCAGGCTGGGGATTTCCACACATGCGTTCCTGGGTGTTGCAAAAGGAGCTTTTGTGTAGGCTTGTCTGTTCGCTGGTCTGTGTGCAAAATCTGATAATATGTGATCATAAGTTTAGCTTTCCATTCTGAGCTCTCAGCACATTTGTTGATCTGTCATGGATCCCCGAGGCTATTTATCATTCAGTCAGTGTAACCTGCTTATCAGTCCTATCTCTCTGATCTTTTTTAACAAATGATTCGATTCCTTTATTGTCATGTAATAGTACAAAATGCAACAGTGAACAAAATTGCCTTATGCTTGCCGTAAGGCAGAGTTGACATTTGTGTTGCCTGGCGCCCCTTACAAATCAAGAGAAATAGAAGCAAAAAAGAGTGCCTTCAGATTCACCGAGTGTCCGTGGATTGACCTCCAGTGCTCCCATGGCCTCTGCAGCCATCAGCAACCTGAGCCTTCAGCACCCAAGGGCTTTCAGGAGCCCTATTTACCCTCTGCACCCTCTCAACCTCCGGTTCCGATACTTGGTTCCCATGAGCTGGCCTCCAGCAGCCTGTGTGGTCCCTCAGCCACTGAGCCCCTTGCTGGTCTGCTGCCATAGTCACCATCTTTAAGGTTGTCTCCTCTGCTTCTCCTTCACAACAGAGGCTGTTCTCCCTGTTTCTGGTGCCCCACTTCTGTTCGCTGTTCCCCTGAGATCTGCAACCCCTCATGGCCACTGCTGAGCACAGACGCCTCCAGCTGAAGCACAGACCCCAAGGTGGCTGGATTTTTGTTTAAAAACACCGTTGACTCCTATAACAGGCTGATTAATTCCTGCACAAAGCCATGGCATTAGGACCGGGCAGTTGAACCCTTTGGAGCAACGCTGTGTCGATGAGCATGCTACTTATTGTAACTCCGAGCATGGAACAGGCCCTTCAGACCACCTCTCCATGCCGACCAAGCTGCCATTTGGGCTAGTCCCATTTTGAGTCAGTCCCAGGTGTTGGGAGACCGTGAGAGGGCATCAATAGACAAAACAACCCAACTGTTTCACTGTTCAATTATCGTCATTTCATGACTTCTGATTGCAAACTTCAATTGGGATTTTAAAGGCTGCTGGAAACTAAGCAGAGACTCTGATGAAGCAGAGATCATCCTGGCTGCAGCACTGCAGGAACAGACACCTTGGAGCCTATCTCATACAATGACACTGTATCCAGGTCAGGCGAGCACCGGCTATTGGACGGCACTGAAAGGCTTTCTTTGTTCACTCCTGTTGAGCCTTCCAATCCCCTGATCACACGTCAACTTGTGAGAAGTGAGCTCAACCATCTTACTCTATCCTGTTCAACTCTCCAAATCACAGGATTAATATCAATTAAAATTAATTCTCAATCCACATTTTTACTCAAGATGCAATAATTTGTGATAGAGTCTTTTTTTAGTTGAAAATGTACCATCTTATTTATTGAAGATTTTTAATCTATCCTTTTTCTATTTATTGACTCTTTTTAATTTAATTAAGTATATTATTGTTGTTTGTGTGTGTTTTTTTCTGAAGTACCTGTTTAGCTGTAGCATGCAAGAATTTTAGATGAACAGGACTGTACAGGCCCTTCTGGCCCACAAGCCCATGCCACCCAATGATACTCAATAAACCTACAACCCTTGTACGTTTTGAAAGATGAAAGGAAACCGGAACACCCTGAGGAAATCCATGTAGACACGGGGAGAATGTACAAACTCCTTACAGACAGCGCTGGATTCAAACCCCAGTCGTTGGCGGTGTAATAGCATTGAGCTAACCCAATGGTTCTCAACTTGTTTTCTTTCCACTCACATACCACTTTAAGTATTCCCTATGCCATCGGTGCTCTGTGATTAGTAAGGGATTGCTTAAGGTGGTATGTGGATGGAAAGAAAAAGTTTGAAAACCACTGTTTTAATCGTACCTAATTAACTCATTATGTGCACGGTTCCATACCTCCAAAGGAAATGAGCCAATGACAATTTTTCTCAAGCAAAATATTTCAGTAATAATTATGTCTAAAGCAGTGATTCTCAACCTTCCCTTCCCACTCACATACCACCTTAAGCAATCCCTTACTAATCACAGAGCACCGATGACATAGGGATTATTTAAAGTGGAATCTGAGTGGAACAAAAAAGGTTGAGAACCACTGCGCTAGCCGCTTACTGAACCTTGCCGTCCTTTACATTATATAATGTACATGACAATAGACCCATCATTATTATCTTCAATATGTATGTGCTATGGGTTATTACAGTCATACAGGTATCCAATTGTCTGTCAGGGGATGGCAGTTATGACCCACACTGTACTGGCATGGAGTAATCAGTTACATCATTCCTGCGTTGGCTTGACCAGTTTGAACCAAAACCAGAGCCGTTCATTCACATTGGGTATGCATTTATCCTTCAGATCCATCGATCTTAAACTTTTTTAATTCCTTCAAATTCATCTTCAGCACTCTCCCCGTAGAACCAAAACACCTTCACTCCCAGAGAACCAGATCCATCAGTCTGTTCATTCCAGAATCATTTAACTGTGTGGCACAGAAGGAGTTGAACAGGTGTTGAGCTCAACTCCTCTTTCCATAACACAGGATTTATATCAATTAAACTTAATTATCTATATACATTTAACACAAGAAGCAATGATTTGTGATAGAAGCCTGTTTTCATTGGAAATGTACTATTGTATTTATTATTTATTGAATATTGTTAATTTTAATTCATTTAAGTATACTCACCCCTTTGTTTCTCATCTTTCTCTCTCTTCCCCATTCTCTGGCATCTGCCAATCCATTGCCTCTGTCCATTATCCTTCACCCCTCCCTGGATCATCAATCCACTGCTAGCCCCTATCCAACCCCTGTCCCCATTATGCTTCCCCAGAGCCCTCACAGTCTGAACGAAGGATTCTGACCCAAAACAATGATGCAAGTTCCTTGTCATGGTTCTTCCATGACCTCAGTGTGACAGGCTGTTCCAGGGACTCACTCGGAGTGCAACATCCAGAACTGCTGGAAGACCATCAATGACATGTTTGTACATGATGGTTTTGAATGCTTGAAGTAAACCTAAAATATGACAGGAAATCACAAAAATATGGTTTTTTTTTTAAAAACAGTATGTGATAGGAACATTTGAAGGTGATTTTCATCTTTAGCAGCCCAAAATCCATAAATTTCAACCAAAAGTGTTCAGGAAGCAAAATCTTCATTGTCCACTGTTATTGGTGAGTCAGTACGGTATTGCTGATGGTTTCCACCACTTTGCTGAGATGATTGAGAGGAGATTGATTGCACAACTAACAGTGTTAGGTTTGTTCTGTCATCGATGAATAGGATGTACCCAGGACAATTTTCACTTGGTTAGTAGCTATCAGTGTTGTAACTGTACTGGAACAAATTGACAAGAGGCACAGCTAGTCTTGGTGCATAGGACAGCACAGGAACAAAGCCTTCAGCCATTGATGTCTGCCCATGGTGTCGATACAAATTAATTCTGTTTGATTGCACAAGATTCATTTCCCTCCATTTCTTGCCTAAATATTTCTTAAACTTTGCTTTTGTATCTGCTTCTACCACCTATCTTTTGCTTCTCTTCTCCATTACTGTAAGGGGCGCCAGGCAACACTAATGGAGACTCTTTGTCTACTTTACGGCAAGAAAAGAAGGTAATTTTATTTAATGTTACATGTTCTGTACTATTACATGAATCTTGTCCCGGCAGCCCATTCCAGGACACTCTCTGTGTAAAATACTTGCTTCACAAATCTCCTTCAAACTTTTCATCCTTCGCTTTAAACCTAAGTCTAGTATTTAACATTTCCAACCTGGGAAAAATGGCTCTGACCGTCTTGCCAATCAATGCCTTCTAAAACTTTATAAACTTATTTTTAAAATTTTTTTATTTTTCACAATATGCACCATATTGACCAAAATACACATAAACATTTCCCTCTTGAATATACACAGTGTCATTTTCTCCCCTTTCCCCCCCTCCCTTCCCTCCCTCCTTCCAACCCCCCTCCCCACCCACTAAACGTTCAACATATACAATACATTAAACCCATTAAACAATGTCATCACACAATGAAAATAAACAAGAAAATTGTGTCATCTACTTTGACCCATTGGGTCAGATCATTTCGTCTTCTCATTCTATCATTTTATGGGGTGGAGGTCCACGGTAGGACCTCTCTGTGGCGTTCCATGTACGGTTCAACTTTATAAACTTCTTGAGGCACATGCCCAGAACATTGACTGTGACCTGCTGAGTTTCTCTGGCATGTTTGTGTACTGCACTAGACCCCAGCACCTGCAAGTTTACTTGGTGACCACTTTACATGGCTGAGTTTATATTAGAGATTACCTGTTAGCCTGCTCGCAGTAGAACCCTTTTCATTACAGGAGGTATAAACTTTGTAAACCATCAGCTGCAATTTCATTGGCTAGGTTGCAGTGAGGCGTTGCACTAACTGAAAGATCTGCTGAATACCGACAGGGTGCAGGTACAGGCAAAGCTACCCATTTTTGTTTTCAAGGTTCGCTTTGCTCTCAAGTCATGAAGTCATCGATGCTGTACAGCATAGAAAAAGCTATTTGGCCCAAATCATCCATGCCATCCAAGATGTCTCCCTAAATAGTTTTATCGATGTGATCTACCAGATCGTTGTTTGAAGAGAGTGCGGAAAATCATCAAGGACCCCTACCACCCCACACACAGCATCTTTCAGCCACTCCCATAAGGAAAGAGATTCAAGCGTATCAGAGCCAGCACCACCAGGCTGAGGAACATCTTCCCATGGGCAGTGAGAATGCTGAGTGAATTGCTCATACAAACCCTCCATAACTCTACTATTTATTAAACAATATTTATTTATTTTATATATGTATATATGTACAACATGTGTATCATTTGTCTGTATGTACATTATGTCTAGTTGTGTGTTTGCAGTTTTTGCACCGAAGTCCAGGGATCGCTATTTCATCAGGTCATACTTGTCAGCCACAAACGAGCCTGCAGCTGACGTGGACATTTACCCCCTCCATAAATCTTCGTCCGCGAAGCCAAGCCAAAGAAGAACAGCACTTGTATAATCAGTTGATATGATAATAAGCTTGAACTTGATTTACCTGCATTCAGTCCATATCCCTCTAAATCTTTACTAACTACATTCCTGTCTAAAAGTCTTTCAAACATCATAATTGTATCTGCTTCCACCACTTCCTGTGACAACTTATTCCACATAATAAGCACTCTGTGTGTGAATAATGTATCCCAAAGGTCCCTTGTAAATCTTCACCTTCTCACAAACGTATACCCTCTCATTCTTGATTCTCCTACCTTGGGGAGATGACTGTGACCATTGACTTTATCTATGCCCCTTATAATTTTATAATCCTCTCTAACGTAGCCCATCAACACTCCTACTCTCCAGGAAGAAAATTGCCAGCCTATCCAGTCTTTCTTTATAATTCCAGCTCACCCATCTTTGAAGAATTCTTGTAAATCTTAACTGCTCCCTTTCCAGCTCAATGATATCTCCTAAGGCTGGAGGACTAAAACTGCACACAGTTCTTCTAGTGTGGATGCAGCAATAGCTTTTACACTTGTAACATTGTGTTCCTATTCGTGTACTCAATGCCCTGATCGGTGAAGGCAAATGTACCAAATGTCTTCTTTATCACCTTGGTTGTTTCACCACTTGCATGGAACTGTGTATCTCTGCTCTCAAGTCTCTTTCCAAGGCCCTACTCTTCACTGTGTCAGTCCAGCCCTGGTTTGACCCACTATTGTGTAACATCTTGCCTTTGTCCAAGTTAAACTCCATCTGCCATTCCTCGGCCTACTTTCTCAATTTGTCTCGATCCTGTTGTAATATCAGATAACTTTATTCATGATCTACTACACCATGTAAACTTACTAACCATGCTGATAACATTGCCATCTATGTCATTAATACAGGTAGCAAACAGGACTGGGGCCAACACTGATCCCTTCGGCACACCACTGGTCACAGACCTCTGATCTGAATAAAAGATCTCCACTACATTCCTATTGATGCAGAAGGGAGTGGGGCAGGTCTGATGGCCAGGGATGGCTGCGACCTAATGGGGGGAGCTCAGCACCTCATTTTGGGGCACACAGAACCTGATTTGTGGGGGGAAATGCCTGCTGATGCACCCCCCCCCTTGACTCCGACCCAGTGTCAACCTCTACAGGAGCTGTGTCGAGAGTGTCCTGGCAGGCTGCATCACAGTGTGGTGCAGAGAAATGGATCGGCGGTCAATCCACAGGACCTTAAGAGCGGCAGAGAGGATCACTGGTGTCTTCCTCCTCCCCCATTGACATGATCTACTGGGATCGTTGTCTGAAGAGGATGCGTAAAATTGTTGAGGATCCCTTCCAACCCACACACATCTTTCTGCTACTCCCACCAGCTCTACCAGGCTCCTCCAGCTTCTTCCCTTGGACAGAGAGAATGCTGAATGACCAAAGGAACTGCTCACACTAACCATTGAAGTTGCTCATATAGACAAAAAAAATACTAATTTTTAAAAGTTTATATATGAATACTTGTCCATCATATGTATTGTTTGTCAGTTGATATGTTATGTGTGGTTGTGTGCCTGTGTGTTTTGCACGGAGGACAGTAGATCGCTGTTTTGTCAAGTTGTACTTGTGCAATCAGATGGCAATAACCTTGACTTGGCTTGATTTGACTTGACAATCTTGTGCACCGCTTGTTTTTTTTTTCATTACAAAATACAAGTGCTTTGCAAATCAAGGAATCCTGTATCAAGTTCTAACCAGGGTTCCACAAAGGTCTATCAAATAGTTAAACTTTAGTGATTGCCTCTGGGTTAAAAAATTGCTGATGGGATGACTCTGAAGTCATTATTAAGGGCCTCCTGAGGCAGATTATTTATTTGCCCTCACCTGCTTTTCTAGGATTTTATGTAGGTTGTGTTCATTTCTTTCCATGTACCTACATGTGGTCTTGTCAAAGCGTATGTTAATTGTCCAATCTGCTTGAAGAAATTGCTTAAGCTATGAAGCTTGGTTTGGCTCGCCGTACCTGACCGCTGCACGCCGCCTTCTTCTTCAAAATGATAGACTCCAGAGTGAAATATGTAACCCTCCTCTCAACCTTTTCTCCCTCACTCACATACCATCTTAAGTAATCCTATGGCATATTTTTTATGACAAATTTTCACTCAGTTTACAACGCACATACCGCCACTCATCCTATCCAGAACTAACACAGTTCTTACCTGGTTCCCATGAGCCAATTACCACCAGCCTGCGGCCCACATTGGTCCTTCGACCTCGAGTCATCCGCAGCCTGTATGGGTCCCTCAGATGCTGAGCCCCTCACTGGTCTGCTGCCATGGTCACCATCCTGTAGGGTTATCCTCTCTTGCTTCTTTTCAACAGGAAGGGAGGGGTTCTCCCCATTTTTGGCACCCTGCACCAGTCTGCTGCTCCCCCAGTCTCTGCAAACCCATGTTGTAAGCTGCCCAGCATAGGTACACCATCTTGGGCACAGATCTCTGAGGTTGTAGGATTTTTTTTTAAACACTATCGGCTCCTTTAACAGGCCATTTAAAGCCTCTATGGAGCCACTGGCATTAGGACCAGGCGGTTGAACCCTTTACAGCAGTGCTATTTCTCTGCTCACTGCTCTCCCAGGACCACACCAGCTCCAGCAGCGCCACCAATTTTGTTCATAAAAATCTATGCCTATCATCATTTTATAAACTTCTATCAAGTCTCCAACCTCTCCTTCTTGTTCATACCCTCCAATCCAGGGAATAGCCTGGTAAATCTCTTGTGCACCATTTTCAAAGCCTTCCTTTAATGAGGCAACCAGAATTGCTCACATTGAACTCCTGTGAATCTCAACCCTGAATTTCCCAAGTCACAGCGACTTAATGTATTCTACATCAGCCATTTGCAATGGAGGCTACAGTACATTTAGTGGGGGGGGGGGGGGGGCATGGACTTAAATCTTAAATTTTTCTTTACGTTTTTTATTTAGTCGGTAAGAGAGAAGTACAGAAGAAACCAACTAAACTTGCCTGCTTCACAGAGAAGACAGCCCATAAACTTTGAGCAGAGTCCTAAGCCAAAAAAAGGTTGACAGTGGCTTCGCCACATAATATTCAAATGAAAATTATCTTAAAATGATCAATCTAATGAGTGTTGCAGATTAAATCCAAAACCAAGTCATGTCATTCAACTCACCATATTCAAGGAGGTGGTTACAATTGACCAGAAACTTTCAATGAAGTACCCACTAAAGTACTGAAGTCACAAGAAACGGTGAGGTAATAAAGTCTTGTGTAACCTTTCCTTGTAACTCAGTTCCTCAAGTCCCGGCAACATCCTTGTAAATCTCCTCTGCTTTCTTTCAATCTTATAGTTATCCATATAAAGTAGAAGAATGAGAATTCAAGTACAGTAGTTTTCAAACTTTTTCTTTCTACTCGCATACCATCTTAAGTATTCCCTATGCCATAGGTGCTCTGTGATTAGTAAGGGATTACTAAATGTGATATGAGAGTGGAAAGAAAACATTTCAAAACCACTGGTGTAGAGTAATGATGAAGAAAGATCAGTTCGTACAAAGCAAGGGCAGCATGAGTCTGATGGCTGCTGAGAAGAAACTACCACAAGGTACAAATATAAAGAGAAAATGCCGGAAACACACAGCAGGTCAGGCTGCATTTTGGAGAGAAAAACAGAGTTAACGTTTTGTCAGAACACATAGTCAGAATTGATGAAGGGTCCTGGACTTAAAACATCAGCAGTTTCTCCCTCCACAGATGCTGCGTGACCCACTAAATGACCTTCATTTTCTTTTTTTCCTGCTGATTTCCAACCTTTGTAGTTTGGTTGATTTTCAGTACAAGGAACAAGTCAGGAGAGTGTTGGACCACTTACCCCTACATGTAAGACACTAGCTCCAAATTCTCTCAACACCATGCAGCTTGGATGGCACCCTATCCATTTCCCTAAGCAGCACATGCTTTGCCCGCACAAGGTCCTGGTTTCCATCCCTGGCACCTTCATGCTGACAACTGTGAACTTTGAACACGAAGGGAAAAGGTTCAGAGAGGTCCACTCTGACATCTGAATGGACTGGGATTGCAAAATCCAAAATGCAACATTGCCTTAAGTCATGGAGAGCAGGGAGCGGGACAACTGACAGGGCTAAATCAGCTCCATTACTTCCCTCGACAACTCTAAGCCGACTGGAATTCAAATCCGGCGCTGTCTGTTAGGAGTTTCTACGTTCTCCCCATGTCTGTGTGGCTTCCTCTGGGGGCTCTGGTTTCCTCCCTTCATTCAAAACGTACCAGGGGTGGTAGGTCAATTAGGTGTATTTGGGTGGCATGGGCTCATGAGGTGATAGGGTTTGTTACTGTGCTGTCCAGCTAGTCACTGACGTGCAATCTATGGGGCTTACGCCCATCCATACATATGACCAAACAAATTAAAATAAATAAAAATATATGTAAATATGAAATTTATGCTTTTGGGGTGAAAGTGGGGGCCTATCTACGGAAAATAGCATCTATAGCAGGGGTGGCCAACTTCTCTTGAGAGCTTGCTTTGATGGCCACCGTATTGTATTTGACGAACGATTAAACGGTTAGAATGAATTACCGACTTGTGTTCATTTCGAGATATGACCAGTCAGTCAGAACGGAACACAGTCGTAAGTTGAGGTCAATCTGTATGTCTCAATATAATAATTTTAAAAAATAAAAATATATTTACTTTCAACACCACTGCTCCACTGTGCACCATCTAAAACACGCATGGAAATAACTCACTCAAGCTGTCCCAAGAGAACCTTCCAACCCACGATCCCTACCACCAAGTATAAGAGCAGCGGCTGAATGGGAACACCACTACCCCCCCCCCCAACTAAATTCCAAGTTAAAGTTTATTATCATACATACCAAAGTTCAAAGTTCAGATTTATTGTCGAAGCACCTGCATGACATCACATGCAAACATGAGATTATTTTTCTTGTGGGCCAGGCAGAATTTCTACTTATCTGTAGTGCAAAAAAAAAACTGTACTTTGGGTGAATAGATTTGGGATGGAGATGAGGAGAAACTCTTTCTCCCAGAGGCTGGTGAATCAAGGCAGCTTGATCGATTGCGTTTAAGGTGGATTTTTGAATAGTAGAGGAATTAAGAGTTGTGGGGAACAGGCAAATGGATGGAGTGTCCACAGCCAGATCAGCCAAGATCTTACTGAATGGCGGAGCAAGCTCGACAGACTAGATGGCTGATTCCTGCTTCTATTTCATAGATTCTTACAGAACAGTGGTTTTCAAACATTTTCTTTTCACTCACATAAGGCAAAATCTTACTAACCACAGGTCACCTATGCCATAGTTAAGGTGGTATCTGAGTGGAAAAAAAGTTGAGAACCACTGTTATAGAAGCATGTGTGTGCCTCAGGCTGTCACAGGGGACTCTTGACTCTTGACATTCTGTACACTTAAGATGCAGTCACTGTTGCATTGAATGCAACAAAGCAGCCAATGTTATGGGATTAAGACCCCTGTTGAGAAAATCCACATTATCGTGCAGCAGGAATGCATTATTGTTGGTGCTTATGTGAAATGACATGTTGAACTGAGACTCCATTTCTGGAAGATATAAAATTTATGTTCTGTTATTTTGAATAGTGGGGTGGGAGTGGAGACATACAAGAGATTGTCGATGCTGAAATCTGAAGCTCAACACAACCTGCTGGAGGAACTCAACAGGTCGAGCAGCATCAGTGGGAGAAAAAGAATAGATGATGTTTTGGGTCGGAGCCCTTCATCAGGACTGGGACAAGTTAGCACAGAAGCAGTGTGGAGAAGTCCAGAGTGGGAGGAGTGAAACAGGGCTCCACAAGGGATTGGCCAACCAGGCAGAGGTCATGGGGCCATACCAGACTCAGAAGAGGGAGGCAAGAAAACCAAGAGGTCAGGTAAATGAGTCATACAGAGGGGAGTGGGTGATTGGACAAATGCTGCCCAATGCTGGAATCTGATAAGGTGAATTTAGATAAATTTAAATTTAGTCATACAGCACAATAACAGGCCCTCTTGGCCCACGAGCCATAGCTCCAAATTAGACCCAAATGACCTACAACCCCGGTACATTTTGAACGCTGGGAGGAAACCAGAGCCCCTGGGGAAAACCCATGCAGACATGGGGAGAACATAAAAACTCCTTACAGACAGTGCAGGAATTTGAACCCCATTCCCGATCACTGCCGCTGTAACAGCGTTGCGCCAACCGTTACGCTAACTGTGCTGACGGTGAGAATAGTATAAGGTATAAAGCTGGGCTGAAGGAGAGGTGTGTGGGTCGCTGTCCTCAGTTTCTGGGTCCTGTTTACCCCTCAGTCCACGTCGCTAGTAGATGGGGAGTTGGTGGGGGGGGGGGGGGGGTGTGGAATGTGGCAGCAGACTTGCCACTTCACAGCTTCAGTAATCCAGCTTCAACCCTGAGCTCCGGAGTATCTGTGGAAACAGACAAACACCACTCATCCCACGTCCCAAAGATGTGGCGGTGGCTGAATTTACCCCCTTCCCAGTGAAAGAAAATGGCTACTTGTCAACATTCAGTTGAAGGGCATGTTAGGGAGAGTAAAATTCCAGGGTACAGTGAGATAAAGAGAGTGTGATGGGGTTGCTAACCAGGACTCAATGGACTGAGTGGTCTTTAGTGCTGTGAAGAGAATCTGAACTGCAAATCTGTACCTCTCTCTATCTGCGAGTTGACGTGTTGAAGATTTCCAGCATTTTCCCAATATTTTTTGTTCAGTTCTAGTCAACTCATTACAGGAAGGATGGAGATGCTTTGGTGAGTGTGATGCGCTGTCGGTCAGAAGCAAACACACAAAACCAAAAGACTGTACAACAGGCTTTATTCGACGAAAACTTCCACAGAGCCAGCTGTGAGTAGAGCGGCTGTAAACTCTGAGAGTGTCTTTGAAGGGCCGGCTCAGGCTTATATCCTGGAGGGTAATTGACACCCAAGTGGGTGGGGCTTGGTCTATTCAGGTCGGCTGATTGATAGCCGGCCAGGTGTTGACTTAAAGGTACAGTAAAGCCCCCGGTATCTGGCACCTATGAAGATTTGTAGATGCCGAATAAGTTAATTTTTTGGTTGCTTGAGATGGCATATTGTATGATTGGTGAACTAACGGCGAGACATGCCCATTTTAAACCTATATTTTTTACCTATTTATTTTCCGCAATATTGTTACTGGCTGCTTGAATTCTGGATAATAGGGATTTTACGGTATATAAGATTATGAGGGGCTTAGGTTCGGTGGACAGCTAGCGCCTTTTTCCTGAGGTGACAATAGCAAACATCAGAGATCATCTGTTTAAAGTGAGAGGAGAAAAGTTTAGGGGAGAATGTCAGAGGCAGCTTTTTACACAGAGAGTCGTAGATGCCTGGATGTAATGCTGTGGGTGGTGATGGAGGGACATTCAAAATAGGGACATTCAAAAGTTTGTTAGACAGGCACATGGATGCAAGAAAAATAGAGGGTTATGGGTGTGAGAGGGGGAAGAATTAGATTGTTGTGGAGTTGTTTTACATAGGTCAGCACAACATTGTGGGCCGAAGGGCCTATACAGCATTGTGATGTTTGATGTTAATTTTGGCATTGTCGTGTTGCTGCCTGTCGGATCCTCCTGTGCGAACACTCTCTTCTATTTTTGTGCGTCACCAAAATGAAAGCACCTGAAAAATGGCTGTAAATGTACAGGGGCTGTGTGGGGATGCGAAGGGTTCTAAGGAAGAGCAAAGCTCTACGACATTTGATTGTAGACTGCTGTTGTCAGCTTCGGTGTGGGCTGGTCTGCCCAATAGCTGGAGCACAATGATCTGGAGTTTATTTTGGTTCTTATGTTGCTAATTCAATCCTAAGTCTTTGTAAAATGCTAGGAAGTTCCAGGAACAGGCAGATTGACGAATTTTATTTCCCAGTCATCGAAGCGGACAATATGCAAACATACAGACATATACATGCATTGCAACACAGTAACAAGCCTTTTCGGCCCACAGACCCGTGACACCCAATTACACCCTATTGACACACAGCCCTGGTATGTTTCTAAAGCATAGGAGGAAACCGGAGCACCCAGAGCAATGCACAAACTCCTTACAGACAGCACTGGATTCGAACCTCAGTCACTGGCACTGGCACTGTAATAGAGTTGTGCTAAATGAGATGCTAATGGTGCTAAGTCACAATAATTGTCCTTTTCTTGTTGAACGCCTTCATTTACTGCTTGTAAAATGATTAGGAAAATGGGAACAGAGTTGGACAGAGATTGGAATGTGGCAACTCTTTAGTGGTAAATGCCAGGAATTCCCAAACAGGTTAGAAACTCCCACAAGCCCCATGAAGCCGCTTCAAAGGAGATGGTTATAAAATTATTCCAGGCCCTGTTCTAAACCATGGTTTGTCCTAGTGTTCGTTTCCAGTGGAATTCTTGGAAACTAGAAAACTAGAATGGTTGCAGAGGCCTGATCTGATGATCTGGAGACAGGAGTTCAAATTCTGTCTCATCTTCTGTGCAAGTTAAATTTAGATCATTTGTAACTTTGCAATTAGAAATTACAATCAGTAAGACATCCATGAATCACTGGGTTGCCAGTAAAATTCATCTTACTTTGAGCAAGCGTCTCCCATTCTTATCTGGACTCCCATGTAAATTGAGTCCAAAATAATTGACTCATATCTTCTGAAATGAACCAGCAAACCACTCAGTTCAAGGATGAATAATAAATGTCTACATTGTGTAAATAGGTATGATTAGAAGGATTGAAATCATGATGTACTAGTGTGGCTTTTAATTCAATTATAAAACTATAATCTGTTGATACATAACATTTTATTTTTAATATAACCTTGTATCTGTCTTGGGAATCTCCAACCAGATGGCATCAATATCGACCTCCAATTTCTGACAACCCTTCCCCAGTCTCTCTCTTTCCCTTATCCCTCTTTCCTCCAGCTATCCATATCCCTCCTTCTCCTACCATTCTTAGCCCTCTGCTCTCTCCCCTATCACATCTCACCTTCTTTCCCTTTGACCCTCCCACCTGTATTTGCCTCTTACCTGTTAGTTTATGCTCATCTCCCTACCCCTTCTTACTCCTCTTCTCTTCTCATCTCCTCTCCTCCTACCCTCCCTCATCCCCACCTTTTTATTTGGGCATCAGCCTGTTTTTTTTAGATTCCTAATGAAGGGCTCAGGCGCAAAATGTCAACTGCCTTTTACTTCCTGCAGATGGTGCAAGATCTACTGGGTGGCACAGTTGACGTAGTGGTTAGCTCAACACCTTTATAGCACCAGCGATTGGGACCTGGGTGCGAATTCTGTGCTGTCTGTACCTTCTCCCTGTGTCTGTGTGGGTTTTCCCTGGGGCTCCAGTTTCCTCTCACTTTTTGAAAAGTACCGGGTGTGTAAGTTAATTGGCTATAATTTGGGCAGCATGGACTCGTGGGCTGAAATGTGCTGTTCTGGATGTCTAAATTTAATTTAAAAATTTCTTCAGTGATTTTGGGTACTGCCCTTGACCCAGCATCTCTAGACTTTCTTGTTTATGACTGATATGAATCACTGATATACTTCCCAGCTTGAGCAAAGCTCCTCTGGAAGAAGGGCTGTGTTCAATTGAAGAATATTGCTATAGTTATAAACCAGTACATCCACATCAATCAATTAGCTATTTGTTCCAACAGCAAACCATTCAAAAACAAAACTCCTGAGGTTAATGTTTACACTTGACCATTCTGTGTTGAAGAAAAAAACCATTGTTGATTTCCGATTTCCATTTCCCATTTCATAATTAATATTAACTTAAGGGGTGGGAGCAGGAGCAGCGACTATTGGGAGAATGTGGGAAGCAACTTTACTGGCAGAGGCTACTGTAACCAGGGAGAGAGTGCCAGGGCTACATATTTGGGCAGTGGAGCCAAGACGGTTACTCTGGCCACCGAGCCTTCTCTTGCCAGGACTGAGGATGATGACATTTAATGATGGCTAGCGCCGGGTTCCCATCTACTCGCTGGTGACAGAGCAGCTCCTTGGGAGGTGGGAAGCCACTGAAGCATTAAAATGCTGGAAACTCAGGTGGACCTTTGTCATGGTTCATCTCGTTAATCTTACACAACATGAATCACTGTCACTGGAGAGAGATTACTGTCTCTGCCATGGCTGGACAGCAAGCAGATGGAGCTGTTCACTGTATCTCAGTACATGTGGTGGTACACCAAGCTATATCTCCCTGACTCTCCATGCACCAAGATCATGGTTAATGGAGCGGCAGCCAGACCACAACAATCTGGGGCGATCTTGCTGACTGTGCATTTTGTCTGACACCAGACCCTCCTTTCTGAGCATTATCGTTAGATGTTTAACTGCCAGCTCAAACATCCGGACTGGGAACAAGAGCATATGTCCATTGGGTGTTCATTGGGCATTTGTTGGGGAGTCACTGGGGTGTTCACCGTGTGATAACTGGGACTCCACATGGTGATCACTACAGTGCTCACTTGGTCATCACTGGATGTTCACTGGGTGATCACTGGATGTTCACAGGTTGAGGGAGCAACAAGGCAATTCAGTGCGTAGATTAGAAACCTACTGAGCTATAAAACTGAAAGTTGGACCAAAGCTGCCCCAATGGGATCAACCTGTGCCCAACCACAGCACAGAGACCTGCTTCTGTGTGCAAATGGACCTCGCTGCTATTGTGAGTCCAATAACCTCAATTGTACTATTGATCTTTTGTAGGATTAAACTTATTGAGTGGGATCAGAAGCTTGTATAGTGGAGCTACACAACTCATCCTGACCTGGAGAAAGGGCCACTTGGTGTGACCTGGCCCTTTGTGGGCTCAAGGCAGCTAGTCAGGTTCAGGTAAGCAGCCCAGCTTCTCATACACCCTCTGCTTGCCTGTATTATCTGTCAGACAGTGCAAAGCATGGTGTTACTCTCTCTCTCTCTCTCTCTCTCTCACACACACACACGCACACACACACACACACACACACGCGCGCGCGCGCGCGCACGCACGCACGCACGCACGCACGCACGCACGCACGCACGCACGCACGCGCGCACACACACACACACACACACACACACACACACACACACACACACACACACACACACACACACACACACACAGGGAGTGGCCTCATCCACAGTGGCTGCACAGATAAATTGGAAATTAGCAGACAGAACAGACTCCTCCAACAGTACCAACTACTGTCGGTGAAGAATGCCCCTGTCAGACCAGGAACAAATGCTGATTGAATGCTGAAGGATCGATTTAGAACAGGACTACAAGTGGACTTCAAGCATCAAAGTGTAACAAAGAAATTGTGTATATATATCAATGAGATGAAAATCTAATTGTCATACAAATAATTATAAAGTGAAGATCCACCAAAATTCTTCCTTGTTACATAAGATACAACAACCGCAACAGTATAAATTAATTTTTTTAATTTAGACATACAGCACGGAAAAAGGCCCTTCCGGCCCACGAGTCCATGCTGCCTAATTATACCCAATTACAACCCCTGTATAGTTTTGAAGGGTGGGAGGAAATCTGCGTCCCTGGAGGAAGCCCATGCAGACACGGGGAGAATGTACAAACTCTTTACAGGCAGTGTGGGATTCGAACTCAGGTCACTGGCTCTGTAACAGTGTTGTGCTAACTGCTACGCCAGCCATGCTGCAAAATTAGTGCCATATGCCAAAACAAACAAAAGACATTATAAATATAAAAAGAGAGATCAATAAATATTCAGAGTTGGTTAGTGTAAGGAAAAGATGGATAGTTCAATGATGCAGATATCGTGTGGCATAGAGCTGCAAAGCATCCAATTGGAGGCCAATATGGAGGGTGATTAAAACTGCTGAGAAGATCACTGGGGTCTCCCATCTATCAAGAATATCTAGATGGAGAGGTGCTTAAAGAGGACTCAAAGAATCATGGATGACCCTTACCATCCAGCTTGCAGTATCTTTAAGACACTGCCTTCAAGGAAGAGGTAGGGGGAGCATAAAAACCAGGATTGCCAAGCTGGAAAACAGCTTCTTCCCACAGGCAGGGAGACTGTTGAACAACCCGAGATTGTTTTGGATCGTTATGTATATATGTTGTATATATAGGGGTCATATGTAGGGTGTACTGTGTGTCTGTGTGTGCACTTCAAAGACAAAGGAGGAAAAACCCAACACCCAACCCCAACCAACCAATTTTCCTTGCAACCACTGCAACCGTGTCTGCCTGTCCCGCATTGGACTTGTCAGCCACAAACGAGCCTGCAGCTGACGTGGACATTACCCCTCCATAAATCTTCGTCCGCGAAGCCAAGCCAAAGAAAGAAAGGATATGTTCAATCAGATGACAATAAATGTGAACTTGATCATTTGGTGATCCCAGTGTTGCTTATGGTCAGGATTAAGGTTAGGGTCATGTGGGGAGTTTCAAGAACCTGATAGCTGTTAGAAAATCCAGAGGTGCTGGACTTCAGGCTTCTGTACCTTCTGCCTGAAGACAGCAGGAAGAAGAGGTTTTGACCAGGGCAAGGGGGGTTCTTTGTGTTGTTACTGTGTTGCCAAGGCAAGGTCTCACATCGCCCCACAACACCAACTTCTGTAGCAGACAGCAAGATGCCAAGGCCTGAATCAACTGGTGTGTGTGGAAATGTCCCAATCAACACATAGTATGTGTGCGTCAATGAACTGTAATCTGCCTCCAGAGTTTGTTCTATTGACTTCCATGGACTGAAGTTTGGAATTCAGCTAGCTGTCCTTTTTTAGTCCTGTTCTCTATCCTTCCAAGGTTCTCTTCTTCATCCTCTCACCTGCATCCACTTATTAACCTGTATTCCTCCCCTTCCCCTCCCACCCTGATTTTCTTCCCCAGGGGTTCCAGTTTCTTCCCACCATTTGAAATATACCTGAGGTTGTAGGTTAATTGGGAGTAATTGGGCAGCAAGGACACATGGGCCGAAATGGCCTGTTACTGTGCTGTATGTCTAAATTTTTTAAAAATTAAAAAGGGCTCAGGCCCAAAACATCAACTGCCTTTTACTTCCTATGGATGGTGCATGACCTGTCGCGTTTCTCCAGCACTTTTGTGAATGCCACTGGACCCCAGTATCTGCAGGATTTCTTGTTTAACTCCAAGAGATTTCGTTTAATTTGGCATCCTGTCCATCACAGTCATTGATGGGCTGAAGGGCCTGTTCCTGTGCTGCTCTACGTTTCGAGATGCTCCTGCATCAATGTGCTGTTGGAAGGGTCTGAAATGATCTGGCTATTTCAATTAGAAGTTTGCTGATCAGAGGGAATAATGATTCAAGAGGATGAGGAAGTGGATGAATCACTGTGATGTTGTCCCTACATTTCTCTTTTGTGACAGAGTCCAGGATATTGCTCAGTGAGTGGTGATCCTTTCTTCAGGACGCACAGAGTCTTCCCTTCTTGGGTAATAATGACTCAAGAGCTGTGTCAGCTGAGAATGATTCAGAGTTTCCGGCCAAAGAGGAACGTCAGATTCCCTCAGGGTTCCAGGAGCGCCTTTGGAAACCAGACAAATTGGAGGCAGCACAAGCAGGGTGGATCTCTGCTTAAATGCCAAACCCTGGAGGAAGGTCCTTCTTTACCTGCCAGTGACATGTCTTTTGCTGCACTTATGCCTGAGACGGATGCCGCCGTTAAAAATCACTCTTGGTTCCCAGGTGTCAAAATTCCCTTTCCTGCCATAGATGCAGCAAAAAGCGCAATTTTATACAGGAGGCACCTAGCTGCAGAGAATTATCTGTTGCTCCCTGAAATTATTCCTTCAACCCCCCCCCCCCCCCAATCCCCCCCCCATCCCTCCCCCCCCCCCCCCACTTCCACGTGGGAGGTTTCTCTGGCCCATGGGCTGCCCCACTTACTAACTTCTGAATGTTTTGTCAGAAGTACAGCAGTAGTTTATTTTTATTTTCTGAGCAGAAGATGTTCACTCTTAATTTATATCAGTCGGACTCTGAATTCCTTTTGATTTAAAGCTCTACAGATCAATGTTGCCACTCTACAAATGGTTAAAGCTCCCATTTTTTAATGGGCCTGTCAAATTCCTGGAATTGTTGGCAGATTTTCTCTTCATTTACATTTGAAATCACAGCAATGGCTATGCAGCAATGTGATACCCTTCCACTAATTCCACACAGCAGCCCACAGAAGGACCATCTGAATGTTATTACTGGCGAGAACTTCACTCTTCAATCCATTCGCCTTCTCTTTCATGAATCATGCCTCGACCTCGCCTTCTTGAATTTCTTGACTCTTCGGGAATTTGTCCAACCTATTGTGGCCTCCAGTGAAGCCCAGTTGTATTTAAAGCACGAAGTCTGAGTTTTGGTGACAGTTTTTTTTTGCTACTTCTACCTGACAACACCAAGCTGGTTTATGTAGGCCTCACACTGTGACAGCCCTTTTCCTGAAGCAGAGAGATGTCCTGGTTATCCAATGCAGGTGGAAATGGTAGGTGGGCCTCAGGCCTCAGACTTAGACAGCGGTGCATGTGAACTTGGTTCATTGGCTGTCCATTCAGCTCTGATCATCTAGACATCAGAAACTCATACAGACGGCTGCTCTTCATCAGGTACAGCTCAGCTTTCAACACCATAATTCTCTCAGCGCTGGTCAGCAAACCCTGCGCCTCTGCACCCTCCTCTGCAACAGGATCTTTGACTTCCTCATCAGTCAACCACAGTCAGTTTGAATCAGAAACAATGTCTCCACCTCACTGACAATCAATACAGGTACACCTCAAAGATGCGTGCTTAGCCCATTGTTTTACTCACTATACATCCATGACTGTGTGACTAGGCACAATTCAAATGCTATCTGTAAATTTGCCGATGACAACGTGGGGTTTTCGGCAGAATCACAGGTGGCAATAAGGAAGCGTACAGGAGGAAGATAGATCAGCTAGTTGAGTGGAGTCGCAACAACCTTACACTCAGTGTTAGCAAAACCAAAGAGTTGATTGTAGACCAGGAGGAAATCAGGAGACCCCTTAATTGAGGGGTCAGCAGTGGAGAGGGTGAAGAACTTCAAATTCTAAACACCAATATTTGATTATTGTATTTTATATTTGGCTATGATTACATGTATGGATAAAATGTTTTAACTATTTTTTTTAAAAACTTCAAATTGCTGGGTGTCAACATCTCTGAGGATCTGTCCTAAAGCCTCCATGTTGATGCAATCATGAAGAAGGCTCGCCAGTGGCTATACTTCGTGAGGGGTTTGAGGACCTTTGGTACGCCACCAAAGACTCTCACAAACATCTATAGGTGAACCGTGGAGAGCATTGCTGCCTGGTAAGGAGATACTAATGCCCAGGACAAGAAAAAAACTCGAGAGGGTTGTTAACTCGGCCTACGACATCACAGGCACCAATCTTCACTCCATCGAGGACATCTACAAGAGGTGGTGTCTTAAGAAAGCAGCCTCTATCCTCAAGGACTCCCACCACCCAGGCCATGCCCTCTTCACTTTGCTACCATCTGGAAAAGGTACAGGACCCTGAAGACAAACACTCAGCAGCACAAGGACATCTTATTCCCCTCTGCCGTCATATTTCTGAATAATCAGTGAGTCCTACCTTATTTGCCTTTTTCTTTTTCTTTTTCTTCCACTATTTTTATTTATTTTGTAAGGTGGTTTATATAAATGATTGCGATGCTATAGTTCATGACATGTTCATGACAATAAATTCTGATTCTGATTCTGGTGCTATAAGAGTATCACACTATCCTTCCATCGATATGAAAATAACCTTTTGTTTATTCATCCAAAACAAAACCACAGATGTTGAAAATCTGAAATAAAGATAGGAAGTGCTGGAAACACTCAGCAGGTCAGGCAGTGTTCACAGAGGTAAACACTATTACATTTTCAGGTCCAAATAGAGAAGGAAAGAAAACCAGTCTGGGGAGTGGAGAAGGTGGAGAAAGGTGCTGAGTGGAGCTAAGGGACAGATAACAGAGCCATTAGACAGTCGTAACACTCTTGTCTGTGTTATGTAAGTCTGGAGATGTATCGTCAGGACATCAAGCCAGAATTAGAAGTCATACCAGAACCATAGTCTCAAGTTTTAGGGAGGAGATTAAGGACAGAGATGGGGAGGAACTGCTTCTCTCAGAGACTGGTGAATCTGTGGAATTATCTGCCCAAGTAAGCAGTGGAGATTGACTCATTCAATATATTTAAGACACAGATGGATATGTTTTTGCACAATAAGGGAATATTAAGGGTGATTGGAAAAAGCTGATCCCACAGCCAGATCAGCCATGGTCTTATTGAATGGCGGAGCAGGTTCAATGGGCCAGATGGCCGATTCCTGCCCCTGTTTCTTGTGTTCTTATGTTCAAAGTAGCAAAGTAAAAAGTTGCCTCAGGGTACTTGCCTGGGATGTTATCAAATTTAAAAAACTGAACTGGAGGTGATAACAAGAATAATTGTAAGTTTAATCAGGTTTGAAAATAATGGAATGTACAAATGAGATGGAACATCGGCAGTCAAAAACAGCCACTCCTGATACAAACAGGCAGAACGATCAAGTTCTCTAATGTTCTGAACTCAGTATTGAGTCCTGAAGGTTCCATGATGCTGAGACGAAAGGTGAGATGTTGTTAATGGAGGAACAACACCTCATATACTGTCTGGGCACCCTCCAACTGGATGGCATTAACATCAATCTTTGGTTTCCATTAGCTCCCCCACCCCTCTACATCTTTCCAATGTTGCCTTTCCTCTAACTCTCTCTCTCTCTCTCTCTCTCTCTCTCTCTCTCTCTCTCTCTCTCACTCACACCCTCTTCTCCCTTTTCCTTCCTTTCCCTTTCCCCCAGCTTTGCATTCACAGAGGCACCCCCCTTCCCCAATCAATTCTTACCTTTCCTCTCTCCTGCTCTCCTATCCATATCTAATTAACACCATTTGTCTGTTAGTTTGTACTCTTTTTTACTTACATCTTGAAGAATGGCTCAATAATTTAATTTTTTATTTTAAATTTAGATATACAGCACAGTAACAGGCCCTTCTGGCTCACAAACCCGTGCCACCTAATTACATCATTAACCCACAACCCCTATTCATTTTTGATGGGAGGGAGGAAACCAGAACACCCAGAGGAAACTCCCGCAGACACAGGGAGAACCTATGCGCTCCTTACAGACAGCGCCAGATTCAAACCCGGCTCGCTGGTGCTGAAACAGCTGTTATGCTAACCATGCCACTCTTTACCTCCTGTGGCCGCTGCATGACCTGCTAAGTTCTTCCAGCATTTCTCTGTTTTTACTACAATCACAGGATCTGCAGACTTTTGTATTTCACTTCCTTGAGCTACCGTTAGGCCTTATGGTTACATGGCAGGAGATCACACGCAGGGATGGAGTCATGGTCACTCCATTTATTCAAGTAAATATTTCAGTTTTGCAAAGAAAACAAACAGCAAAACTGCAGGTGCTGGAATCGTGATCAAACAGCGAGAACCTGAGGTTACTCAGTGGGTCAAGCAGCATCCTTGGAGAGAAACGGCCAGTCAACATTTCGGGTCGGGAGCCTTCATCAAGACCAAAGTAGGAAGGGATGATATTAAATGTGTCAAGAAGAGGCAAGGCAATGGTTCCCAAAACTTTTTTTTCCACTCACATACCACCTGAAGTAATCTCTTACAAACCATAGATCACCTATGGCATCCATTCATAATGAGTTTGGGCACCTCCATACATTTTGCTCATACCTTGATGAAGGGCTCAAGCCCAAAATATTGGTTATGTATCTTTGCTCTACAAAGTACACTGTTTGACCTGCTGAGTTTCTCCAACATTGTGTTTTTACTTTGATCACAGTGTCTGCAGAGTTTCGTGTTTTACTCAAATGAGTGGAATGCAATGGGTCAAGCAGCATCTGTGGGGGAAGCGGACTTTCAATGTTTCAAATGGACATCCTACAGAGACCTTGGAGGTTCCTCCATTGACAAACAGCCCCATGAGCTCCATGTGGTACAGATGACTGTTTACTGCCAGGGGCTTAAGTCTGTTTTCTCCCAGATCCCTGACGATGGCCCCTGTCTGAGTTCCTACCCTAATAAATGCCTCCAGCAATGCCCACATTACTAATGATATCATTAAACAAGGATGCAAAATTATTTAAACAACGGAAAAAGCAGTTTAGTTATGGACAGATTACAACTTCTAAGACTTTGTCTTTAAAAAATGGGACTCATTTAAAACTAGTGGAGTCACTGTGGGGTTGGAACATAATAAATCTGTTCATAACTTCATTCCAGCAGTTGTATGAAAATAATTTGGACTAGGAAGTTGCAGCTGGTTACAATCTGCTGGAAGTTTGTAAGTGCGCACATGTCTAAGGAACGTGGTACACACAGATTAGACCAGTCTGTTCTTGTTTGAATTGTTTTCCCAATGTTCGAAGTGAAAACTGACAGAGTCAATGTACAGCAAATTTCACCTAGAAGACTGGTTGGTTTCGAGACATACAGCATGGAAGCTGGCCCTTCAGCCCATCATGCCTGTCTGACCATAACCATATAACCATATAATCATATAACCACTTACAGCACAGAACAGGCCAGTTCGGCCCTACTAGTCCATGCCGTAACAAAACCACACCCTCCTAGTCCCACTGACCAGCACCCGGTCCATACCCCTCCAGTCCTCTCCTCTCCATGTAACTATCCAGTTTTTACTTAAATGTAACCAATGATCCCGCCTCAACCTCGTCTGCCGGAAGCTCATTCCACATCCCTATCATCCTTTGCGTAAAGAAATTTCCCCTCATGTTCCCCTATAATTTTCCCCATTCAATCTTAAACCATGCCCTCTAGTTTGAATCTCCCCCACTCTTAATTGAAAAAGCCTATCCACATTTACTCTGTCTGTCCCTTTTAAAATCTTAAAAACCTCTATCAAGTCCCCCCTCAATCTTCTACGCTCCAGAGAAAAAAGCCCTAGTCTGCACAACCTTTCCCTGTAACTCAAACCTTGAAATCCTATCAACATTCTCGTGAACCTTCTCTGCACTCTCTCTATTTTGTTTATATCTTTCCTATAATTTGGTGACCAAAACTGCACAGAGTACTCCAAATTTGGCCTCACCAATGCCTCGTACAATTTCATCATAACCTCCCTACTCTTGAATTCAATACTCCGATTTATGAAGGCCAACATTCCAAATGCCTTCACCACACCATCTACCTGAGTATCAGCCTTGAGGGTACTATTTACCATAACTCCTAAATCCCTTTGTTGCTCTGCGCATCTCAATAGCCTACCATTTAATGCTCTATCCCCATATTCTACACATGAGGGAGAATTTGCACCTTATTTTTAGACTTGTAGGATAAAACTGGAGATCGCGCGCGCGCGCACACACACACACACACACACACACACACACACACACACACACACACACAAAATACTAATCTGGAGGGACTCACCTTCCACTTTGACTTCAGATAGCACTCACCCCAATCAGGTCCCACAGTTTCCAGCTGTCCTTTACCTGCTTCACAAGAAGTCTCCTCCCCTACCCATCTTGCCCCCTCTCCCACATTCAACAGTTCAGCACCCTATCACCTCTCAACCTTTCCCCATCCCTTTCCTACCCACCATTGTACTTGTTCTCCCCTCTCTCCACTATAGCCACCATACAGGATCCCAAATGAAACCGATGACTCTCCATGGTTGCTGTCTGACTCATTGAGTTCATCCAGCAGTTCTGGGTCTGTCCAAATTTCCAACATCTGCAGCTTCCTTGTTTCTCTAGTGTTGCAATGTTTGGCCTGTTCCTGGTCTGGGTGAGATTTTGTGGGGAAGAACTGTTGTGGTTGAATAACTGACGACTGGAAAAGGTGACGGGACAAAAGCAGTAAACCGCACCAGCTTGGCCTCGCCTGGTCAAAACTCTGGCTCAGGCACTTGGTACTCCGGCTGGGCTATGGCCAAGCAGGAGATCTCCATGATTGATCTGCACTTTACTGATGAGTGAAATAGACTGGCAGGGATGATGCAATGAGAGTTTATTGTCATATACAGAAGTACAGTGTACATATACACCGAATTCCTATTTGTTGCAGTCAGATACCACAATATACAGAAAAGGAGCTAATACATATAAAATGATAAATAAATATTCACAGTTGCAGTAAGTGCAAGAAAAAAATGTGCAAGAAGACAAAAAGAGGAACACATGATGTGAATAAAATTGAATGATGTGATTTGGTCTTTTGGAAAAAAACTAGATATTCCATGAAAACCAGTCACGAGAAAATTCTGTGGCTCCAGTAACACAAGAGTAAATATTTATGGACATTCCTTGACTAATCTGAGCTGGCATCAATAGGCAGTCACTAGCGTGATTTGTGAGCACCTTTCCTCTCGCTCCCCAAAAGCACAACCAGACCTCTGCCTACAGGCTGTTCCTGGGGTTGCACAAAGAGTCAGACATCCAGAACTGCTGGAAGACCAAGAACTCGGTGAAATACACACTTTGTCAAGTCAAGTTTATTGTCAGCTCATTATACAAGTACAACCCAATGAAACAGCGTTCTCTGGTCCTCAGTGCAGTTCCTTTGCTTGTTCAGCCTTCTCACTGCCTTGTGGGAAGACGCTGTTTCTCAGCCTGGTGGTGCTGGCTCTGATACTCCTGTATCTCTTCCCCGAGCAGCTAAAAGATGCTGTGTACAGGATGGATGGGGTCCTCAATGATTGTGCATGCCCTCTTCAGACAATGATCCCGATAGATCACGTTGATGGGGGGAGGGAGACTCCCGTGATCCCCTCTGTCACTCTATTGGTTCTGTGGATTGATCTATTTCTCTGTAGCAACCGAAACGCACTGTGATGCAGCCGGCCAGGAGGATGTTCTCGATAGGGCTTCTCTAGAAGTTTGACATAATGGTGGCCAGTGGCCTTACCCGCTTTGGTCTGCCCGAAAGATATTGGTCTTTCTGTGCACGGAAATGTCGGTGAAGGAATGCTGCACATTCCAGGCTGCAGGAGTCCATGCTGAGGGACGCATTGAAGCTTGGCGCAGCCAACACGAGGGCATAGTGGGGAAGGACCACAGTCTAGAGTCCTCTTATTACTGGACATTGAGGGGGTGAGGACTGAGCAACAGAGAGGGGAGTAACGATAAGGTGCCATAGTGGTGGTAATAGTGTAAATAGAATTGAATGTAACAAGGCACAATGATGGGAATGTATGGATATGAAAATAAGGGTGGGAACAGACTTTGAACAGTTTTCCTTTTGTAAATAATTTGTCATGGATAAAGTCTATTTTTAGAACTATAGAACATTACAGCACAGTAACACCCTTTGGCCCTTCTAGTCTGTCCCAAACCATTTCTTTGGCTAGTCCCACTGACCTGCACCCAGTCCATAGCTCTCCATAGCTCACCCACCCGTGTACCTGTCCAAATTCTTCTTAAATGTTAAAATTGAGCCCGCATTCACCACCTCTGCCAGCAGCTCCCACCACCCTCTGTGTGTAGAAGTTCCCCCAAAACTTTGCCCCTTTCACTCTAATCCTATGTCCTCTGGTTCGTTTCTCACCTACCCTCAGTGGCTGAAAAAAATCAGCCCGTTCTAATATATCTGTTACTTCTCTGCTAGGGGGTCATGGACCAATTTGATGATTTCTACCTGCAAACTAACAGTGATGTACAGTTACACTGCTAGCTCAGTGGAATCATTGAATGTGTACAGCAGGAAAGGAGGCCATTTGACAATCAAATCCATACTAGCTCCCTGTGACAGTCATTCAGATCATCTCTGCCCCATAGCTCTGCAAATACATCCCCTTTTAGGAGGTTATCAATAGAACACAAAACAGGAGTAGCAGGAGACCATTCCTCCCCTCATGTTTGCCGCACCATTCAACACGACCGTGGCTGCTGTATCAGCTCCCTCCTGAACGTTGCAATTGAACTTGGGTTTCTTCCAACGCCACCCCCCCCCCATCCCAGCACCCCAACCACTTTGTGAGAACATTTCTCTGAACAGTTTCTCCATGTCCGCTCTGAATAGATGACCAATCGCCTCCAGATTCAAGGGCATTTTCTTTTCTACTGATGAATGGAATCTGTGAGTAAAATGACACTGCCCTGGCACGGCTTTTTTCTCTGGAACACCATATCTTGCATTTCTGTTTTATTTTGCACTATCTGCTGTACTTGAGGTACAACGTATCTTTGTCCACGTGACAATAAGCTATTCAATTCAAATCAGAAAAGTTCTAATGACCGGATTCCAGGAATCAAAGTTTGCAACATGAGTATGGTGGAATTTTCTTCTCCGAATTTCTCTTTTCCTCATTCACATTCTTTCTTTCACTCAATTTTGCTTTTCCTCTCACTCTTTTTTCTTCTTGATTTCCTCACTCATTTCCTCTCTTTCACTCATCTCTGCTCTCAAACATTCACTCACTCTTTCTTCCCCCCTTTATCTTTTAATTAACTTTCTCTCCCCCTCCTTGCTTTCTCTCCCTATCTCATTCTCTCTCTCCACCACACCTTACATTACTTCATTCTCCTTACATTTTCTCATTCCCATCTCATTTCTCTTCCATTTCACCCCCTCGATCTGTCTTTCCCATTTCTCTTTCCCCCTCTCATTTCTCTTCCATTTCACCCCCTCCATCTGTCTTTCCCATTTCTCTTTCCCCTCTCGCCCTCGCTTCCATTCTTCGTTCTCTCAACCTACTCTCTCTCTCTCACACACACACACACACACACACACACACACACACACACACACACACACACACACACACACACACACGCACACAGCCCTCCTCCTGTATCTGATGACAACAATTGTTATTGGCAATTAGGTAGATATACACACCCTGAAAGACTAATGTTAATAACTGGGAACAGAGAGCAGAGTGTAAAAGGCAATCATTTGGGTTTTTTTTAAAACTTTACAATACAACTGAGGAGTGCTTTTCTTGCTTAGGCATTATCATTTAACCTGAGTGACCTGTGATCGAATCCGGGTCGACTGTGATGTGGTCAGTCTATCTGCCATTCTTGTCCTCCAACCATATTCTTCAGAGTCATGGTGTCACACATCATAAAAAAGGCCCTTTAGCCCATTTCCTCCATACCAACCAAGTTGGCATTCTGAGCTAGTCTCATTTGCCTGTATTTGCCCTTCTTATTCATACATCTATCCGAAAATTTCTCCAGCACTTCAGTGTACTGCACATATCTATGCATATGTGTTTTTCAGGTCATAATTGTACCCAAATTCTGCAAGATTCCTCTAGCAGCTCGCTCCAGATATGGACCACCCTCTGAATGATAATCTTACCCCTTAGGTCCCTCTTAAATCGCTCTGCTCTCACCTTAAATCTACACCCACAAGTTACTAAACCGTTTCTTCTGGGAAAAAGTCCGCAAGTATTCAGTTTATCCAAGCCCCTCATCATTTTATAAGCCACTAATACAGTCATTTTCAATGGGGGGGCCACAGCATACTTAAATGGGGGGGGTGGTGGAAGAACTGAAATCATTAATTTTTAAATGTTTTTTATGTAGTTGGTAGGGAAGAAATACGGAAGAAATCCTGCGACTGCTTCACAAGGAAGGGGTTCCATAAACTTTGAGCAGAATCCTAAGAAAACCAAAGCTAAAATAAAAGATTGAGAATGGCTAATCTCTAAGATCACCCCTCTGCTTCTTATGCTCTTGGGAATTCAGACCCATCTTATCCAACCTCTTCTTATAATTCAACCTCTGTAGTCCCGGCAAAATCCTGGTGAATGTCCTGCGCACTCTTCAATTTACTGATGTCCTTCCTATAGCTGGGCAACCAGACCTGTAGTCAGGACTCTACACATGTAGTATCACCTATGACTTGTACAGCTGAATCATGAGTGTCTTTTTGTAGATGCATAAATCCTTTGATAAAAACAGGAAATATGGGCAACAGTAGATTTGGCCACACTCCAGAAAAAGAGGAACAGAAGAAACACATCAGATCTGTGAAAAGAGTTAGACGATACCAAGAAGGTGGTGGGGGGTGGGGGTGGTTCTGGAGAGGGGAAATGGATAGGAAGAAAGGAAAACAGATAGGTATGATGGTCAATATGGACAAGGTGGGTTGTTTCTATGCTGTAACCCAACCCTGATAGGGTGAGGCCAGGGTTGCAATGGGAATAAGTCATTGAGGTCATCTGGTTGAGGGGTTAGTCGCGGTTGGAGAGAGAGAGAGAAGATCAATAAAAACTATGCTATGTGGGGCAGTTTTGAGAGTGAGAAACTGAAAAATTCACAAGCTGGAGTCAAATGTCGCACCAAGAATCAGAATCAGAATTTATTGCCATGAACAAGTCACAAAATCTGTTGTTTTGCAGTCGCATCACAGTGCAAACGTTCGTATAAACCACCTTACAAAAAATAAATGAAAATAGTCCATGAAAAGTCTTTGGTTAATTAATCATTCAGGAATCTGATATCAGCAGGGAAGAAGCTGTCTTTCAGCCACTGTGTGCTCATCTTCAGGCTTCTGTACCTTTTCCCTGATGGAAGCAAAGTGAAGAGGGCATGGCCTGGGTGGTGAAGGTCATTGAGGATAGAGACTGCTTTCATAAGACACCACCTCTTGTACATGTCATTAAATGGAGTGAAGACTGGTGGCCATGATGTTGCAGGTTGAGTTAAAAAGCCTCTGGAGTTTTTTCTTGTCCTGGGCATTGGCACCTCTGTACCAGGCAGAGATGCAACCAGCCAGGCTTTTAATTATCAGGAGTCATGGATCCTACACCATTTCCTCTGGGCAGTGTTTAAGGCCTAGTCATCAGAATGACAGCTGTTATATTTATGGAGATGTTTGCGTCAGGTTCAAAGCTTCTGGGCAGGCTCAGGTAGATCAAGTTTGATCCTCTTGGCTCTGGTTCGGGGTTTAACTTTGCCCCTGAGCTGATATCAACATTGAGATAGAGGGCAGCACGTGAGCTTCTGAAGGAAGCGAGGATGAAAAATGAAGGCAGTGAAACACAAAAGACTGCAGACGCTGTGATTGTAGGAAGAACACAGAAGTGCTGGAGGAACTCAGTGGGTTACACAGCTTCCATAGGAAGTAACGATACTGTATATTACCGACGTTTCAGGCCTGAGCCCATCTTCAAAGTATGAGCAAAAAGCAGACAGGCCCCTGAATAAAATGTAGGAGGGAGTAAAAAAGAAAGGGCAAAGATGCCTCTTGTTAACTCTTCATCCTCTTCAGCTCTTTGGGAATCATCTAGCACCCTCACGACCCCCACACAGTATCCAACCCCCTGCCTTGAAAGAAGTAAAACATGAAAGTCTGCAAACACAATGTTGGAGAAACTCAGCAGGTCAAACAGCAAAGACAAAGATACAGAACCAAAATTTTGAGCTTGGGTCTCAAAATGTCAGCAGGCACCCAAACAAATTGTGGAGGGGGACGACTGCGGTCCCAAAGGCAGGAGGTAATAATTGGATAAGGGAGGGAGGGCACAACAATCGCAGTGTGAAGGAGAACGGCTGGCTCTATGAATGGAGAGGGAAGGGGATGGAGAGCTGGATGAAGACAAAGAGAAAGGAAAAGGGGGAATGGGGAGTGGGCTAGCAGAAACTAGAGAAGTCGTCATTAATGCCATCCAGTAGGAGAGTGCCCAGATGGAAAAGTAGGTGTTGCTTCTCCAATATGCGGGTGGCATTGGTTTGGCAGTTAGGTTTGTAGGACAGAGATTTTGAAGACAAGGGGAAAAACAATTTGTTTTGTTATGGGATAATGTTTTTAATTTTTTTTGCATTATTAGTTTGTTTGCTTTTCATAATTTCTTCTGCATTGTGTTTTTATCCCTGCCTTCAAAATAGTCGTTGCTAATGTACAAATAACAACGTTAAATTTTTTTGGTGAGACTCAGTTTTAGAAGGGGTTAATTATTTATGGCAGACATGACAAGAAATCCCTTTATATTATAAATTTAAATTTAGATGTACAGCATGGTAGCAGGCCCTTCTGGCCCATGAGTCCGTGCCATCCAATTACACCTAATTAAACTACAACCCTACACATTTTTAATGGTGGGAGGAATCCGGAGCACCTAGAGGAAACCCAAGCAGACATAGGGAGAACGTACAAACTCCTTACAGACAGCGCAGGATTCAAACCTGGGTCACTGGCGCTGTAATGGCATTGCGCTAACTGCTAAGCCAACTGTGACAGTGACATTATGATTCTAACTCATTAGAATTTTCCACTGCAGAGGGTTTACATATTCAGGGGGGAGTAGGAGTCACGGGGTCATCCATGATCTTACTGAATAGTAGGACAGACCTGAGAGGCCAAATGGCCTTCTTTTTCTACATTTTTCTTCTAATATTCATGAACCCCACTTCCTCAGTACTCTCACATTGTTCCTAATGCAATTTGGCAGCACTGCCCATTGTCAGAGACATTGGACTCACAACAATCGCAGCGTGAATCATGCATTGGGCTGGGAACTCATCGACAATGTCCTCAAGGCTCTGCGCCTTTGTTCTAGTTTGCCGGGTTGGGAGATGGTTGGTGTTGGCGTTGGGTTAGAGGACCAAGCCATCATGGTATTGTCACAGAGCACATATTGCACAAACCCAACCCTGAGGTCGTTGCAGCATGTGCAATGAGTCAGAGGTGCTGGGATGGAGCCAGTCCCTGTTGTTGTGCAAGCAAAGTACAACTGTCAATGAAAGATGACTTCTTTCAACAATAGTGATGTAAACTATTCCGAGGGACAAAGTCAGACTGCCAGTCCATTGTTCGACTGAGGTCACAGACGTGAGTTAACCAGCTGTGACATTTTTGGCCAACAGCAGCTTCAGGCTTGCCAACTTCATCGAAAGCTGAACAATAGGAAGAGAAAAATAAAAATGAGGTCGAACTTCAGTTTGGCCAGTCTGTGAAATATGAAGATTAAACACCAGGCCACAGTTGCAAGGCAGTTAAGTGCAGTGGGGTTGGTGTGAGGAACTTTGTTTGACACGGGCAGTGAGAAAACTGACCAATGAAAGGAACTGCTCACACTAACCATTCAAGACTCTCATATTCATGAAACAATATTTATTTATATAGATGAAATATTTGTCCTGCATATGTATTGCTTGTCTGCATGTGTGTTATGTCTGGTTGTGTGTCTGCATGTTTTCCACCAAGTACCGGAGAATGCTGTTTCGTTGGGTTGTACTTGTACAATCAGATGACAATAAACTTTTCTTGATACGGTTTTTGAAAAAATGTTTTGAGAAACATTTTATTTACAACACAGTAGAAGCCGGTTCCAGCCATTGACATTCATGTTGCCCAATTACACCCAATTAACCAACAACCCTGTACATTTCTGGAGGGTGAGAGGAAACTGGAGCACCCGGGGAAAAGCCCTACAGATCATGGGTCCTTGATGACAGTGCCAGATTCTAACCTGGGTGGCTGGTGCTGTAGTAGCATTGCACTAAACACGATGTTTTGGCCTCGGGAGCTAATGGTATGTCTAGAAAAAAATTAGCGGAGACGATTTTAATTCCACCCTCCATTCCTGTGCTGACATGTCCGTCCATGCCCTCATGCACTGCCAAACCAAGGCTACACACAAAATGAAGGGTCAACACCTAACATTCCGTCTGGGCACTCTCCAACCTGACGGCATTTACATCAACTTCGCCAGTTTCCTTTAGCCCCCTTCCCTTTTTCTCTCTCTCTCTCTGTCTCTGACACTCTCTCTCTCTCTCTCTCTCTCTCTCTCTCTCTCTCTCTCTATCTATCTCTCTCTCTCTCTCTCTCTCGCTGTTATTTTTATTATAACATTGGCTGTATCCTTTGGCTCAAAAGTACTCTGGGCTGCTCAGCAGCAGTTCAACTCCTTCCTTTATAAACCTCCTTGTGATTAGTAAACAATTGCTTCCCTAATTGATGGGGCGTGTTGCCTTTAACATGTTGACTGAAGTCCCAGCCCATGGACACAAAGTTGTGCCTGCTTTTACATTTCAAGGTGTGATGCTCAAATACAATGTTGGCGTGTGCCTAAAACCCAGTTCTACTTGTAGCATCCAGAGGAGGTAAAGATATATTACCGACATTTCAAGCCTGATGAAGGAAAAGTCAGTAATACATTTTTACCTCATGTGGGCATGCTGCAAGACCTGCTGAGTTCCTCCACCATTTCTGTGTTTCTACTACAATCACAGTATCTGCAGACTTCTATGTTTCACAAGTATATTACTGTAGTTTTTTGTTACAAGTACCTGTTTGACTGTAGCAAGTAAGAATTTCACTGCATGGGCACATTGTGTAATGTATATAAAAATATACATGTTTCCAGAGCAAGGGGTTTAGATGAGGTGGAGTTTGTTAGGTGTATTCAGGAAGGTTTCAGCCACAAACGAGCCTGCAGCTGACGTGGACTTTTTACCCCCTCCATAAATCTTCGTCCGCGAAGCCAAGCCAAAGAAAAAAGATATAGATAAGCCTACAAGAGGAGAGACTGTACTTGATTTGGTATTGGAAAATGAACCTGGTGAGGTGTTAGATCTATCAATGGGAGAGCATTTTGGAGATAGTGATTATAATTTTATCTCCTTTACGATAAGATTGGCAACTAATAGAAACAGGCAAGTTAGAAAAGCGTTTAGTTGGAGTAAGGGGAATTATGAGGCTATCAAGCAGGAAATTGGAAGCTTAAATTGGGAACAGATGTTCTCAGCGAAAAGTACAGAAGAAATGTGGCAAATGTTTAGGGGATATTTGTGTGGAGTTCTGCATTGGTATGTTCCAATGTGACAGGGAAGTTATGGTAGGGTACAGGAACCATGGTGTACAAAGGCTGTAATAAATCTAGTCAAGAAGAAAAGAAAAGCTTACAAAAGATCCAGAGAACTAGGTAATGTTAGGGATCTAGAAGATTATAAGCCTAACAGGAAGGAGCTTAAAAAGGAAATTAGGAGAACCAGAAGGGGCCATGAGAAGGCCTTGGCAGGCAGGATTAATGAAAACCCCAAGGCATTCTACAAGTATGTGATGACCAAGAGGATAAGATGTGAAAGAATAGGACCTATCAAGTGTGATAGTGGAAAAATGTGTATGGAACTGGAGGAAATAGCAGAGGAACTTTATGAATACTTTACTTCAGCTTTCCTGTCTCTTTCTTATTTCATAATGCTGTATGCTTCCTTAAAGTTCCCTCTCCTTCTGCATTCCAGTGAGTATAGTCCAAGATGATTTAATTTCTCCTTACAGACTTACCCTCAACCTGGTGAACCTCCTCTGTACTGCCTCCAAAGCTGGTAGATCCATTCGCAGGGAGACCAGAACTGCATGCAGTACTCCAGAGAGTAGTGAGAGAGCTTCCCCTTGGACAGCCTTTTCCTTATTTTAAGTAACCCCCACCTTCCTCTGGTTCTTTTGTTTCCATCCCTTTTTTTTAAACACGTAAAGCAAGGTAACAGGCCATTTCTGCCATGAACCCGTGCTGTCCAAATACACCCAATTAACCTACAACCTCCAGTACATTTTGAACGGTGGGAGGAAACCAACACAGACAACATGGGATTCGAACCCCGGTCCTGAACACTGATGCTGTAACAGCATTGCACTAACCTCTACTCTAACTGTACCATCCTGCTCTGACTTTTCTCCGCATCCCACTGGGTCTCTTCCCGTACCTGTCTCTCACCAATATCCTATTACTTAGCTGATCTCAGCTTCTTTCCCTCCCCCATTTAAAAAAAATCCTCCTTGATATACTTGATGTCATCCTTTCTGACTTTAGTCTCAATAAAGGGTACTGACGACCCAAAACGGTGACTGCCCATAGATGCTGACTGACCCTCTAAGTCTTTCCAGCTCCTCATTGTTTGCTCAAGATTCCTTCATCTGTTGTTTTTGTGTTTCTCTTCTCTGTAAATCATTCTTCTTCTTTGGCTTGGCTTCGCGGACGAAGATTTATGGAGGGGGTAAAAAGTCCACGTCAGCTGCAGGCTCGTTTGTGGCTGACAAGTCCGATGCGGGACAGGCAGACACGATTGCAGCGGTTGCAAGGGAAAATTGGTTGGTTAGGGTTGGGTGTTGGGTTTTTCCTCCTTTGCCTTTTGTCAGTGAGGTGGGCTCTGCGGTCTTCTTCAAAGGAGGTTGCTGCCCGCCAAACTGTGAGGCGCCAAGATGCACGGTTTGAGGCGATATCAGCCCACTGGCGGTGGTCAATGTGGCAGGCACCAAGAGATTTCTTTAGGCAGTCCTTGTACCTTTTCTTTGGTGCACCTCTGTCACGGTGGCCAGTGGAGAGCTCGCCATATAACACGATCTTGGGAAGGCGATGGTCCTCCATTCTGGAGACGTGACCCACCCAGCGCAGCTGGATCTTCAGCAGCGTGGATTCGATGCTGTCGACCTCTGCCATCTCGAGTACTTCGACGTTAGGGATGAAAGCACTCCAATGGATGTTGAGGATGGAGCGGAGACAACGCTGGTGGAAGCGTTCTAGGAGCCGTAGGTGATGCCGGTAGAGGACTCATGATTCGGAGCCGGACAGGAGTGTGGGTATGACAACGGCTCTGTATACGCTTATCTTTGTGAGGTTTTTCAGTTGGTTGTTTTTCCAGACTCTTTTGTGTAGTCTTCCAAAGGCGCTATTTGCCTTGGCGAGTCTGTTGTCTATCTCATTGTCGATCCTTGCATCTGATGAAATGGTGCAGCCGAGATAGGTAAACTGGTTGACCGTTTTGAGTTTTGTGTGCCTGATGGAGATGTGGGGGGGCTGGTAGTCACGGTGGGGAGCTGGCTGATGGAGGACCTCAGTTTTCTTCAGGCTGACTTCCAGGCCAAACATTTTGGCAGTTTCCGCAAAGCAGGACGACAAGCGCTGAAGAGCTGGCTCTGAATGGGCAACTAAAGTGGCATTGTCTGCAAAGAGTAGTTCACGGACAAGTTTCTCTTGTGTCTTGGTGTGAGCTTGCAGGCGCCTCAGATTGAAGAGACTGCCATCCGTGCAGTACCGGATGTAAACAGCGTCTTCATTGTTGGGGTCTTTCATGGCTTGGTTCAGCATCATGCTGAAGAAGATTGAAAAGAGGGTTGGTGCGAGAACACAGCCTTGCTTCACGCCATTGTTAATGGAGAAGGGTTCAGAGAGCTCATTGCTGTATCTGACCCGACCTTGTTGGTTTGTTGGTAAATCATTGGTTTACAATTAATTATACAATTCCCATCTTGTAGTGCGCGTCAAAAGAACCAAAGACTTGTTGATCCAAACCAAGGCTTTTATTAACTAAAAGACTGGAGCATATCACAAGTAGGTCAACCAGTCCAGAAAGACCTGGTCTGGCTAGGAGCAATCCTTTAAGACCTGCCAGTAGGTGTGGCTACACTCTCAGCCAATCACAGTCATCCTACACTACCATCTGTACATATACACGTTAGTTATAGAATCTGTACTATCACACATCTCAAACTTTATCTGGAGTTTAACTCCACTAGTGTCAAATAAATCTTCCTTTCCCTCCCTTGTTTGAACTTAATCTTAGGGTTCTGTACATTTTTAAAGAACTCTGCATTTTATGAAACTCCTTTGATTAGATCATAGAACATGACTGTACAGTACAGGCCTTTCGTTGACTTATATAAACCTACTCAACAATCTAAACCTTCCCTACCTTACACCCATAACACTGTATTTTTCTTGCATCCATGTGTCTGTCTAAGAGTCTTTCAAGTGACCCTATTGTTACTTCAAAGACTCTTAGACAGGCACAATCCAGGAACCCACTACTCTCCGTTTAAAAAATATATCTCTGACATTTCTCCTAAAATTTTCTCCTCTCATCGTATGCAGATGTCCTCTAGTATTTGGTGCAGTTGCCTCAGAAAAAAGGCACTGGCTGTCCACTCTATCTATTCCTCTCAATCTTGTAGACCTCTATTAAGTCACATCTCATCCTTCTTTGCTTCAAACAGAAAAGCCATAGCTCAGCTAACCTTGCCTCATAAGACAATCCAGGCAACATCCTGCAAACTTACTGACCTATCCTTCAACTTCTTCATCCAGATCATTTATAAATATCCCAGAACAAGGGTTCCAGAACATATTCCTGCAGAAATCCACTAGTCATGAACCTCTGGACATAATATGTCCCATTTACTACCCTATACTTTCTGCAGGCAAGCCCATTCTGAATCCACACAGCCAAGATTCCATGGATCCCATGTCTCATGACTTTCGGAATGAGTCTACCATGGGGGATTTTGTCAAATGCCATGACAATTTCCATGGTTTTTATGAAATATCCAGGTCGCAGGGGCCCCCTTCATCTGAATGTGGCCCCTGAAGCTCCTCCAGGATATTGTTACCATCTATATAACTTCAAAAAAACTTAGAACCATGCCAGAGCTCCACTGATGTCCTTCCTTTTGAGAAAAAAAAGTTCAGAGTTTCCAAATTAAATAAGTTTGCAGAAATGCAGTTGGGTGGATCCAGAAATCTGGTCAAAGTTGAACAAAACTGTTTTATATTTTGCACACAGCCCAGGGAGAAATCCATGGTTTAAATGAGGGTGTCATAAGCAAGTAATTTGAATTGACGGGCTTGTTAAAATGCTGAGGGTGAGCGCAATGCATGAGACTTGAATGGCACTAAGATTAATTCTTTTCCCAAAGGGTATCAGTGAAACAGAGGGTGAAACAAAGTTTGCAGATGCTGGGGTCGAGTGCAATACACAAACGTGCTGGAGAAACTCAGCAGGATCCAGCCACTGAAGGGCCAAGGCCCAAAATGTTGGTTACTCTATACTTTCTATGGATGCTACATTACCTACTGAGTTTCTCCAGCACATTTGTATATTCATAGAACATAGAACACTGCAGCACAAGTACAGACCCTTTGGCCCTCAATGTTGGCGACCTATATATTCCTACCAAAAAATAACGAAACCCTTCTTACCTCATAACTCTCTATTTTTCATCCAAGTGCCTGTCAAGGGGTCTTTTAAATGCCTCTCTTAAATGGCAGCATGGTTAGCGTAGCAGTTCGTGCAACACTGTTACAGCGCCAGCGATCGGGACCAGAATTAGAATTCTGAGCTGTCTGTAAGGAGTTTTTACGTTCTCCCCGTATCTGCATGGGTCTTCCCTGGGGGCTTTGGTTTTCTCCCACTGTTCAAAGCATGGGGGTTGTAGCTTAATTGGGTGTAATTGAGCAGCTGTATGTCTAAATTTAAATATAAAAATGTAATGTGCTAGCCTCCACGACCACTCCTGGCAAGACATTCCAGGCACCCGCAACTCTGTGTAAAAAGCTTACCCTTGATTCCAAAGTGAATCAGAGAGGTTTTGCAAGGCAGTTTCACATTGTTGATTTTTATTGCAGATTTAGTTAAATAAAATTCCAGAGCTGCTGTGGTATGATTTGAACTCCTAAACATTGGTCTGGAGATTACCTCAGTAGTTTAAGCTACTGAGTTTAACCACTATGCAACAAAATACCACTGACTGCAATAAATTACAAAAAGACATTCATAAACTTATCTCCCTTTCTGTAACACCCTGGTGCAGTTCTGAAGATTCTGCAGTTGCTAATTCTGCATGCATGTTTGGGGCTTTCCGTCTTTTTCATCTTTCTCTGAATGCTGCATCAGTAAACTAAAATGTGGGAGGGTTGTCTGAAGGTCAGATAGGTAGATATTTCAACAGTGCTGGGAAATGAGGATGCTGGGTAACTAACACAAAAGAGGATTTAGGCCCATCACAGATCAAACTGTTCATATTGAATGGCGGGGCAGGCTTGAAGAGTCATGTAGCCTCCCGCACTTCTATTTTCTTGTGTACTTTATGGCATCTGTAGTTGATAAGAAGTGTTAAGAATAATTTACTCCAACAAGTAAAGAAATGAGCTCCACACAACAGGAAAGTCCCTTGCTCTTAGCTGCAGTTGTTGGGGGTGGTGGCAGGGGGTGGTGGGGAAACCTTAGAATATTATAACAAAGAAACAGGCTCTCTTCTAGTCTGTGATGAAGTATTATACTACCTAGTACCACTGATCTTCTTCTTTGGCTTGGCTTCGCGGACGAAGATTTATGGAGGGGGTAAAAAGTCCACGTCAGCTGCAGGCTCGTTTGTGGCTGACAAGTCCGATGCGGGACAGGCAGACACGATTGCAGCGGTTGCAAGGGAAAATTGGTTGGTTGGGGTTGGGTGTTGGGTTTTTCCTCCTTTGCCTTTTGTCAGTGAGGTGGGCTCTGCGGTCTTCTTCAAAGGAGGTTGCTGCCCGCCAAACTGTGAGGCGCCAAGATGCACGGTTTGAGGCGTTATCAGCCCACTGGCGGTGGTCAATGTGGCAGGCACCAAGAGATTTCTTTAGGCAGTCCTTGTACCTTTTCTTTGGTGCACCTCTGTCACGGTGGCCAGTGGAGAGCTCGCCATATAACACGATCTTGGGAAGGCGATGGTCCTCCATTCTGGAGACGTGACCCATCCAGCGCAGCTGGATCTTCAGCAGCGTGGACTCGATGCTGTCGACCTCTGCCATCTCGAGTACTTCGACGTTAGGGGTGTAAGCGCTCCAATGAATGTTGAGGATGGAGCGGAGACAACGCTGGTGGAAGCGTTCTAGGAGCCGTAGGTGGTGCCGGTAGAGGACCCATGATTCGGAGCCGAACAGGAGTGTGGGTATGACAACGGCTCTGTATACGCTTATCTTTGTGAGGTTTTTCAGTTGGTTGTTTTTCCAGACTCTTTTGTGTAGTCTTCCAAAGGCGCTATTTGCCTTGGCGAGTCTGTTGTCTATCTCATTGTCGATCCTTGCATCTGATGAAATGGTGCAGCCGAGATAGGTAAACTGGTTGACCGTTTTGAGTTTTGTGTGCCCGATGGAGATGTGGGGGGGCTGGTAGTCATGGTGGGGAGCTGGCTGATGGAGGACCTCAGTTTTCTTCAGGCTGACTTCCAGGCCAAACATTTTGGCAGTTTCCGCAAAGCAGGACGTCAAGCGCTGAAGAGCTGGCTCTGTATGGGCAACTAAAGCGGCATCATCTGCAAAGAGTAGTTCACGGACAAGTTTCTCTTGTGTCTTGGTGTGAGCTTGCAGGCGCCTCAGATTGAAGAGACTGCCATCAGTGCGGTACCGGATGTAAACAGCGTCTTCATTGTTGGGGTCTTTCATGGCTTGGTTCAGCATCATGCTGAAGAAGATTGAAAAGAGGGTTGGTGCGAGAACACAGCCTTGCTTCACGCCATTGTTAATGGAGAAGGGTTCAGAGAGCTCATTGCTGTATCTGACCCGACCTTGTTGGTTTTCGTGCAGTTGGATAATCATGTTGAGGAACTTTGGGGGACATCCGATGCGCTCTAGTATTTGCCAAAGCCCTTTCCTGCTCACGGTGTCGAAGGCTTTGGTGAGGTCAACAAAGGTGATGTAGAGTCCTTTGTTTTGTTCTCTGCAATCCATTGCAGGCAAAATCTTCGCTAGGATTCTACTAAATAGAATAATACCTAGTGTCGCCGAGAATATTCACCACTGATCTACACCTGGACCATATACCTCCATCCCCATCCTGTCCATCTACCTGTCCAATTTTTTTAAAAATATCAAACTTGAGCCTGATTTACCAATTCAGTTGGCAGCTTTTTCCACACTCCCATCTTCTGTGTGAGAAGTTCCCCCAATGTTCCCTTTACATTTTCCCCTTTCGACCCATGTCCTTTAGTTTTTATTTCACCTAGCCTTAGTGCATTTCCAGTTCTCTATTTATACTATCATAATCTTGTATACCTCTTTCAAATCTACCCTCATTCTTCTACACTCAGGGAATAAAATGCTTAGAATTGGCCTCATTACCTCTGGCTGAGGATGAAAGTATTCTATCAGTAAGAATCATTGTGTGGAATGGGAACTTCTCCGTCGAAGGCTGGAAGAAACTGCAGAGGGTTGTGAACATGCCTCAGATCATCACACATAACCCCCTCCCTTCCTCCCCTCTGACTCTCTCACACACACACACACACCCACACACACACACACACACACACACACACACACACACACACACACACACACACACACGCACACACACACACACACACACACACACCTCCCCTCCAACCCTACAACATCTCAATCTGTATCTCCTGCTTCGTCGAAAAAGCAGCCAACATATTAAAAGGCTCATCCAACCCCGGCCACACTCTCTTTACCCTGTTCCTCCTAGGAAAGAGAGTCATGAGTATGAGAATACGCACTGCTGGATTCAAGGACAATTTCTTTCTCACTGATATCAGGCTCCTGATTGAACCTCAAAATAGTAAACTTGCTGCTTTTGCTCTGTACCAACTGATCTCTCTCTGTAACTCTGCACATTTATAGTATCTTATTGTATCACCCTATCACTTTTCAGCTTTTTCTCTTCTGCCCTCCCACCTGTATCCACGCATGACCTCTTATTTGTTAGCCTGTCCTCCTCCACCGCCCCTTCCTCCCTCCTCTTCTTTTCCCTCCCCCACATTTTTCTTAACATGTCTGCTGATTTTGATCATAACTTAATGAAGGGCTCAGGTCCAAAATATTGGTTACCCTTTGCTTGTTCTCGGCCAGCAGTGGCCAAACTTGCTCAATGTAAGAGCCACATATGATAAACCTCAGATGTTTGAGAGCCAGAAGACATGAAAAAATATTACATATACTGTTTCACTCTTACATGGATACTTTGTTACAAAAAAATTATATAGATATTAAGAAATATGTGTATATAATAATATGTATATAGTTTTTAAACTGCTTTTTTTATTTGTATTCTTTATATTTATTTAAATATATAAAATAAATTTATATTCACCAATCAAAAATTCTTTCTTTTCTTTGGCTTGGCTTCACGGACGAAGATTTATGGAGGGGGTAATGTCCACGTCAGCTGCAGGCTTGTTTGTGGCTGACAAGTCCGATGCGGGACAGGCAGACACGGTTGCAGCGGTTGCAAGGGAAAATTGGTGGGTTGGGGTTGGGTGTTGGGTTTTTCCTCCTTTGTCTTTTGTCAGAGAGGTGGGCTCTGCGGTCTTCTTCAAAGGAGGTTGCTGCCCGCCGAACTGTGAGGCGCCAAGATGCACGGTTTGAGGCGAGATCAGCCCACTGGCAGTGGTCAATGTGGCAGGCACTAAGAGATTTCTTTAGGCAGTCCTTGTACTTCTTCTTTGGTGCACCTCTGTCACGGTGGCCAGTGGAGAGCTCGCCATAGAACACGATCTTGGGAAGGCGATGGTCCTCCATTTTGGAGACATGACCTACCCAGCACAGTTGGATCTTCAGCAGTGTGGATTCGATGCTGTCGGCCTCTGCCATCTCGAGTACTTCGATGTTAGGGATGAAGTCGCTCCAATGAATGTTGAGGATGGAGCGGAGACAACGCTGGTGGAAGCGTTCTAGGAGCCGTAGGTGATGCTGGTAGAGGACCCATGATTCGGAGCTGAACAGGAGTGTGGGTATGACAACGGCTCTGTATACGCTAATCTTTGTGAGGTTTTTCAGTTGGTTGTTTTTCCAGACTCTTTTGGTATATACCCATGTAATAGTTGAATTTTGAAAACCAATTTTTAGGGTAAAATTTAGGGGTCAACTATTACATGCATACTAATTTTGACCGCAGTAAGTACCTGCGGCTTTTGAAGTGTTGGGAGCTCAGAAGGGCAGGTGGGTGCTGCAACTGGGTGGTAAGTCCATGTTCAAGGCATCAGAAACTCAGATGGACGAGTGGCCGAGGCCTAAGCGAGAGTCCATGATCGGGGTGTCTGGAGCTCAGATGGGTTGGTACCCTTATGATTCCTGTCCCAACAAATTTCTGCAAGCTGCATGTTACATGTCAAAGAGCCTCAGTTTGGCCACACCAGCTAAAGGTGCTGCATGACCTGTTGAGTTTCTCCAGCACTTTTATGTATTGCTCACAAAACAATCTATATGACAGCAGTTTAGACACAAGCAACAATAAAACGACCATCGTAAAAGTAAAACAAATGTAGGTTCATAGCCTTAGTTATTGCCCGTTCTGCCTTTATCTTGAGACCTTGCTCGTCCTCTCTCTGAAACCACCAGCAGCTCCATGGTTACCCTGCAGCACTGAACTCCTGCATGAACTTGAACTTAATCTCTACTATTGCCTTCAAACCTTGGAATGTCCTTCCTAAATCTCTCTCTCTCTCTCCCCTCCTTTTAAACCTCCTGCAGTGAACACGTCCCAATAACATCGCCCCCATGAAGCAAGATGGGGCCTTCAGGAATTGATATTGGTGAAGGCAAATTTGGAATGTTGTGTGCAATTTTTGCCACCTTAGTACAAATGTTTTACAAAACCTACTTGTTGGAGCTTTCAAGATTTTAATCCACAGCAGGAACAGGTGCTGGTGGATGTTGCAGTGATGATGTTATCAAGGTGTGGGATATAATTGTAGAAACTTGTGCCAGGGACATGAATTATTTCAGGCTACGTTAACTTTTATACCTTCCCTCCAAAGAGAAGCACCAGCTGCAGTTACATACTGAGAATAAAGAGGAATCTGGCACCGATTCTTCTCCTAATTACTCCTGCACCTGGATTGCTCTAATTACCTTCTATACAAAGAAACACATCGCAAACTTTCTTCAATGCTTTGGGTTTCTTTTTCTGAATTAGTTCAATTAAACAGAATTACACTGGAGACTGCAAATCTAATTTTTATGAGCATGTTTAACCACAAATGATGCCTGCTCCTGTCACAAAGACCTAACCAATTGAACTTTAAGATGTATACACATAGGAGTAATTAAAAAGGAATTGATGTATAAAATTATACTGTGCAATTACAGCTGCTGTTCTGGATCCAGGAAATCCCAATCAACAATGTTCTTCATGAAGTCAGTATCAGAATTTATTGTCATGAACATGTCACAAAATTCCTTGTTTTGAAGGAACATCACAGTGTAAATATTTATATAAACCACCTTACAAAATAAATACAAATAGAACAAGAAAAAGTTAAAGTAAGGCAGTATCTGTGGTTCATTGTTCATTCAGAAATTTGATGGCAGGGTGAAAAAAGCTGTCTTTGAGGTGCTGAGTGTGCTCATTGCCACCTGGTTGAAGCTGCACGGTAAGGTCCTGGCAGCGGAGGCTCTGATATCCCGTTTCGCCTGCGTTTCGTTCGCCTTTATCAATTCAGCTGTGCTCACCACTTACAAAATGGATCAAACCGATAACATTCAAAATTAGCCCTCAAGTAGAAATAATATTTTTTATTTCTCGGCAATTGTCGGAGAGGAGGGGTCTTTGGCTGGGGTCAGAGATGTACCAGTGAGTTTAGAGAGAGAAAGACCCAGGAAAAAGGGAAAGACACGGGATGGGAGTTGGGGAACGAAAGACACTAGATGGGGGGGGGGGGGGGGGGGAGGGGTGGAGAGAGAGAGAGAGAGAGAGAGAGAGAGAGAGAGAGAAGCATGGGATGGATAGAAGCACTAGCAGTTACGTGTCCAATTCCCATCCAATTCACTGGCTTCCACACTGCTGCCGGCAGGTAATTGGTCAGCAGACATGTTCTTGAAAGCATTTAATATCCATATAATTAATTCCAGGTCACAAATTTTCCTGGTCTTTAGGAAAACCCCTTATTTTCATGCAAATCAGGTGTTTCTGTGTAAAAACTCCATCTGTCTCCTTTAAACATCTCCCACCTCCATTTCTTAAATGCATGCCCACTGAGTTTCTCCAGCATGTTGGTGTATTGTAAGTAAATCTGAAGAAGCTCTGCAGGTCAGTGTCCTTTATGTAGCAAAGTTTAAAATACATAACCATTGTTTCAAACTTGAGCCCTTCATCAAGGTATGAGGGAATGCTGGCAGGAGTCTGAACAAAAGGGTGGAGGGTGAAGGGGGGGTGGCAAAGGCAGGAGATGATAGGTGGATGAGGGGAAGGAGGGATGTCTGGGTGGGTAAGGGGGAAGGGAGGAGAGAACTGGAAAAACAGGAAAGGGGAGGGGAAAGAAAAGGTGAGCAAGTTCAGCAGAAAGCAGAGAAATCAATGTTCATGCCATTTGACTGAAAATAAGGTGTTGTTCCTCCAATCTGCGGGTGGTCAGGTGGGATAGTGCAAAAGGCTATGGACAGACGTGAGTCTGGGAGTGTGACTCAGGAATGAAATGGTTGGCTACTGGGAGTTCACTGTGGTGGCGGTCAGAGAGGAGATCTCCCTGTCTGTGCTCGGACTCTCCGATGTAGATGTAGAGGACGCCACAAAGGGAGCACCGGATGCAGTACATAAGTCATGCGGAAAAACAAGTGAAGTGTTGCTTCACTTGAAAGGGAGGAGGTATGGGCGTAAGTGTTGCACCTCCATTTGACCTCCTGGCTTCTCATTTCTGCCGCCATCTTGCAGTCAACTGTGACCTCTCACCTGTGCTCTTCCTCCTGCCCCTTCCTCCCTCCTCTCCTCTCCTCTTCCCTCCTCCTTTCCCCACCCCCCCACCATCTTATTCAGGTGGATGCCTGCGTTTGTGTATACCTGACGAAGGGCCCAGGCCTGAAACATTGGCTACCCTTTACTTTCTATGGCTACTGCGTGACCTGCTCTGTTTCTCCAGCATGTTTGTGTGGACTCGATCCCAGCATCTGCACACTGACTGGTTTAACTTCTCTACCATGTGACAGGTTTAGTCTGGGAGAAAGATTCCGACTGACCACCCTATTCATGGTTCTCCTCCATCAGGTCTCCCTTCAGCCTCCAATGCTCCCAAGAAAGCAACTCAGTCTGAAGTAAATTTCAGAAATGCATCAGTAGCAGTATTTTATTGTTTAGAATGTTACCTCAAACCAGCTTCCATCTTTAGTGTAAAATAACAGAAAATGCTGGAACTCATCTATGGGTTAGGTAATGGTTGTTCAGAAAGTAAGAGAATGGTGTCATCTTATGCAATGCACAATTGTGCTGGGGAATCTCAGCCGGTCACATAGCATCCGTAGGAAGTCAAGGGTAACCAAATGTTTCAGGCTCTCTCTGCACTAATCCCAACCTCACTATCAAACCCACAGTCAAGGGTGGTGCTATTGTGGTCTGGTGCACTGACCTCTACCTTTCCAAGGTCAGATGACTGCTCTCAGGCACCTCCACCTACTGACCCATTGAACAGGACCCCGTTGAGTTCTCTCACTCTTGGTATCAACTCATTGCTGAAGTGGAGAGAACGATTTATCTCAATTACTAAGTACTGTTTTGAAAATGTAGGAAGCGAGCTGCCGATTTGTATGCAGTTAGATCCCACCATGAGCAACATGGCAAACACCGGCAGAAGCAAAATGCTGCTGATGCAGACAGCCTGCAATAAACATGGAAAGTGCTTGCAGGAATCAGACAGTCTGAGAAATAGCAAACCATAACAGAAAAGAACTTCTGTCTGTTATCTATGTGAAACACGAAAGTCTACAGATGTTTGTGAACAGTTCCCATAATGCTGAATAGACCGGCTGAGTTCCTCCAGAATTTCGGTGTGTTTTTTTGCATTTATCTGCAGTTACCACCAGAGTTTTTCCAATCCATCACAGATGGGCCAAAGGGCCTGTGTCTGTGCCGTTTAAATCTATAACTCCATTCTTCTGTGAATATTGCCAGCACATTTTGAATTGTAATTTAATCTGTTTCTGCAGTGCTGCTTGAAATATACTGTGCAGGGTATTGGAAGGACACTCCATAAAGTGTCGCCACAATACTCTTCCCCTTAAAACATTTATACAAAGCGGATGGAGTGCGGCAGGAACACCACACCTAAGCACAGAACTCCCTCTGTGTTAGCACCAACTCGGATTTGTATGCACGACCCTGGAGTTGGATTTGACCCCATACCTTATGGCCTCAGGGATGGATGGAATCTCCTAGACACAACCAGCAGCGCAAATGACAGTCAGAAGTCCTGAAGATCAGGCAGTGGTCCTCTGTCAGCTCTCTGCACACTCCTCTTCCCTCCCCCTCCATGCTCATCACACCAGGTTCTTCTGATATGATTTCCTTGCTTAAAATAATTAAATCAGCAGGGCCTTAAAGTTGGTACTCAAATTTCGTAAGGACAGGACAAAGGTGCTCTGATTGCTCGGAGCTTTGGAGTACTGTGTTCAGTATTTTTTTACATTTAGATGTACAGCACAGTAACAGGCCCTTTTGGTCCATGAATCCGTGCTGCCCAATTTCACCCAATTGACCTACAACCCCAGGTACGTTTTGAAGGATGGGAGGAAACCAGAGCCCCCGGGGAAAACCCATGCAGACAAGGGGTAGAATGTACAAACTCCAGCATGGGATTCAAAGCCAGTTGCTGCACTAACCATGCCATCTGGTATGGTGTATTGGTGCATTGTGTTCAGTATTTGCTGTATTATGCATGGTGTTGGTCACTGTGTTGCTGGAAAGATGTTGTCAAGCTGGAGAAGGTGCAGAGAAGATTTACAAGGATGTTGCCAGGACTCTGGGGCCTGAGCTACAGAGAGAGGTTGGGCAGGCTGGGGCTTAATTCTTGGGAGTGCAGGAGGATGAAGGGAGATCTGATAGAGTTGTACAAAATGAAACAAATAGATCAAGTAAACGCAGAGAGTCTTTTGCCCAGAGTATGGGAATTTGTAACCAAAGGACATAGGTTTAAGGTGAGAGTGGAGAGATTTAACAGGTTCCTGAGGGGTAACTTTTTTTACACAGAGGGTGGTAGGTATATGGAATGGAATGGGCTGCTGGAGTAGGTAGTTGAGGCAGGTGTTACTGCAATGTTTAAGAATAATTAAACGGATACATGGATGGGTTTAGAGCGGCCATTCTCAACAGGGGCTAAATGGCCAAAGCACATTTAAGGGGGTGGGGGGCACAATCAGAAATCATAAAATGTTTTTTATGTAGTCGGGAGGAGAGAAATATGAAAGAAACCAACAAAGCGACTGCTTCATGGGGAAGGGGGCCCATAAACTTTGAGCAGAGTCCTAAGGAGACGTAGCCAAGAAAAGGTCAAGAATGGCTGGTTTAGAGGAATATGGACCAAATCAGGTAGTAGATTGGATCATTGTGGGTGGGACAGTTTGGTTAGCGAGGGCAAGTTGAGGCAAAGGGCCAGTTTCCACAATGTGCGACTCTAGGAGCTTAGAAGATCGTCCTTCAGAGGTCCAACATGTAATACATGGGCAGTAATCACAGGGCCAGTGTCTAATATATGAGCTGTGATTACGGGGTGAATGAATAATCCTGTACATGGACTGCAATTACAAGGACAATGTGTGATACACATGTTTTATTGTATAATACAGCAATCTAACCCCTTTATTTGTGCCACTAACTCTAGATCTCTTTTTTTCAAAGATTATAAGGCCACTCCCTCCAATGTTATTTTTCCCAAGGCATGCTATTTACTCTTGACAAAAATTGCCATGGCAACTGCTGACATAATGCAGGGCTGCCATGGAAATGAATAGGGATATATTTAAAGTTTGAAACTGATACAGTTTAAAGGAGACGGCAGGCAAGATCTGGCCTTTCTCCACAGTGCTGTGTGAGCATTTGCAATGAATTTAATTTGTTACATCTGGCCACAGTCGCACTTTTAGTCAGACTAAATGGAAAAATAAAACCTTACAATGAGACATTTGCAATCATTCCTCTATCTCCATTAGTGACCAAAGATGGAGCAACAGATTATATTGCGTCCAACCTTGCTGCCGATGCATCATTAGCTGAGAACAAGCTCTGAGACAAATAACGGAGAATGCAATGTGATACGGTAAAGGAAAAGCCAAAAAGGTGCAGATGCTGGAAATCTGAAATAAAAACAGAGCCTGGTCGTACGTAGTTTTGTGAGATTGGTGACACAGGTCGATAGGTTGGTGCAGAATGCCTGTGGCTACCATCTGCAGCTTTAGTGTTTCTTTACAGCAGGGCTGATGAGTGGCAAGCGACATTTGCACCATGCAATCCAGACAATAATCTCCAGTGACATTCCTCTGAAAGTCATCATTGATTTGAAACTCAATGAACCAGCCTCATAAAAACGGTGACATTCTGAGAATGAGTTTATTAGGATGTACATTGTACAATGCGCTGAGATTCTTACTTCCTGCAGCCAAAAAGGTTCTTTTGAAAAAAAAAGCAACAATAGTGTGTGTTAAATTAAATTCCCCACTATTAATGCTCTAATTTGTTATCAGAGTACATATATGACATCACATACAACCCTCAGATTCTTTTTCTGTGGGCCAGGCAGAATTTCCAATTCCGTAAATTGTACTCGTTGAAGAATTGTAAACAGACTGTGCAAATACAGATGTAGGTATAAATAGTAAAATAAATAATGAGTAAAATACGAGTCCTTAAACGAGTCTCTGTATGAGTCTGTTGTTCAAGAGACTGATAGTTGAGAGTAGCAACTATTCCTGAACCTGGTGGCACGAGTTGTGTAGCAACCTTTCCTGAGGGCAGCAGCGAGAACAGAGCATGTACTGGGTGCTGTGGATCCTTGATAACTGTTGCTGCTCTCTGTTGGCAGCGTTCCATGTAGATTCACAGAAGCTGCAAGAGCAGGTCGGAACTGTGTGACACTCCCAGGTTTTTGCACTATTGACGAGGAACCAAACAGGGATCTGACGGAGTGCGCTTCACTCTCTCACTTCCAAAAACAGCGTAATCCTAACAAGACTCCCCACTTTTGAATCATCAGCGATTTTGGACACAGGTTCCGATGCTATCAATTAAATCCCTTCTAAAATCTATGAATCAGCTTGGTTGAAACATGGATACTTTCTGAAGGCCCATTAGTGATATCCTGCCAATCTGGATGGCTGTCCATGATCTTTTAGGTATGCTCTGTGCCGTCAATCACTTAGCCAGGGTAATAAAAGTCTTCAGTCCCATAAGTTACAACTTGAACGCTTTTCTAGAATTACACAGATAGAAAGTTCATGGCCTCCTTGCCAGAACTAATTTTCCACAAACACAATTTCCTCTTTACAAATTCTTCTGGCCTTTCTCTGATTGATGGGGTGCTTGTAAGCCATTCAGATACCCTGCCCTGAATTACTTGCTCAGTGATGTCCAGCCAATGGATATTGCTAACTGGTCCCTGGTCTTACTCTCTAAGTTGGTTGAGGTAAACATGAGGCTGGGAAACTAGAACATTGTGGGCTGAAGAGCCTGTACTGTGCTGTACTGTTCTATGTTCTAATACACAAAAGTGCTGGTGGAACTCAGCAGGTCAGGCAGCATCCGTGGAGAGCAGTAGGCAGTCGAAGTTTCGGGCTGGAACCCTTCATCAGGAATGCCAAAATTCGAGCATTCAAGTTGGGGTCTGGGGTCGATCACTGGGTTACAGTAAACAAATAGAAAAAGGAGCTGAGAGGTGATGGGGGGAGGGGGGCAGGGGCTAAGAAGGATGATCTCTGAGGACGAAGGGTAAGGGGTGGGGAGCTGTAAGAAGGAAGGTGTGGGTGATGGACAGGGTAAAGAGAAAGGAAGAGAAAGAGTCAGAGGGATGAGGGAAAGCAAGAGAACAGAGGGAAGGGTTAATGGAAATTGGAGGAGCTAATATTGTTGTCTGAGATTGATAGAACACTACGGCACAGAAACAGGCCCTTTGACCCATCTAGTTTGTGCCAAACTATTTTTCTGCCCACTCCCATTGACCTGCATCTGGACCATAGCCATCAATACTCCTCCCATCCATGGACTTGTCCAAATTTTTCTTAAATGTTGAAATCGAGCCCACATTTTATTTGCCACTTCATTGGCAGCTCGTTCCACAACCACCACTATCTGTGTGAAGAAGTTCTCATTAATATTGCCCCTAAACATTTCACCTTTCACCCTTAACCCATATCTAGTTCAGTGGTTCTCAACCTTTTTCTTTCCACTCACGTACAACCTTACTTACTCCTCTCATCCTTCTTCGCCCCAGGACATATTTTCCAATTCAAGTAATGTCCTGGTAAATCTCCTCTGCACCCTCTCCATAGCTTCCACATCCTTCCTATAAGCAGGTGACCAGAACTGAACACAATGCTCTAGGCCTTCTTAACTATCATATCAACCTGCACTGGAACCTTGAGAAATGTATGGATTTGGATCCCAATTCCCTCCATTCCTCCATGGTGTTAAGTATCCGACCATTAACCCTGTTCATGCTTGACCTCAGTGCATCACCTCACACTTTTCTGGATTGAACGCCATCTGCCACTTTTCTGCCCAACTCAGCATCCTGTCGATATCCTGCTGTAACCTACAACAACCTTCAGCACCACCCACAACTCTTTCCACCTTCGCATCATCCGCGAACTTACTGACCATTGTTCCGCTTCTTCATATGGGTCATTTTTAAAAATCACAAAAAGTAGGGATCCCAGAACACATCCCCTGCAGTACTCCATTAGTCACTAACCTCCAGGAAAAATACTTTCTGTCCACTACTACTCTCTTTCTACAGGCATGCCATTCTTTAACTCACATAACCAAGGTTCTGTGGTTAAAAAGATAAAACAGTGCAAGAGCATGATCTTTGATTAATGGGATGTCAATTTGAGAGTTGGATAAAAATAAGAAAGGGACTGGAGTAAAACTAAAGTCGATGAAATGTTCTGGCCCAAGTCACTGGCAGTCCTTTTTCTCCCACTGATGCTGCTCGACCCTCTGCCTGTTCCTCCAGTAGATTGAGATTTGCTCCAGGTTCCAGAACCTGAAGTCTCCAGCAGTGAAATGATCCTTGATTCTGGAAGTGCATGTTTTAAAACTTGTACATCTTCTGCCTGAAGGGAGGAGAGACCAGAGTGTCACCGGGGTGCAATGGTCTTATAATAAGTTGGCTTCTTTCCTGAGGTATTTAAAATTGCCAAGTGCCCTTTTCCTGTGCGGTTAGATTTAATTAAGAGAGACAATGGTACCTGCAGCTGTTTAAATCTGGACTCCATTCCTCCAACATCCACAAACACCATGTGCAAATAATCAAGCTCACATATCACATTTGATTAATTTCCTTTCTATGGTGTGTATCATTTCCCCACACTTCAACAATGTTGCAATTCTTTTTTTAGGAAAATAAATCTTCAGGGACTTTTGTTCACTTCTTTCCAGCAACAAATTGTGAACCCAATGAAAGTCACAGCACAATAATCTTGGAGTCTAACTGCCATTGTCCACATCTTGCTCCCCTACCCCCACTGCCCCAAAGACCAATGCACTGGCTGGGTTTCAAAGCTCTGTGGTTAGTTATATCATTTTTGCATTTGGCATTTTATTCCAGCCTTACTTGGAAGTGAAATTAACACAGCACAATTTGATTGAGTTGTTTATTCTATTGTGTACCGAGGGAATGAGAAACTTTGTTTTGCATGTTATCCAGGCAGGCCAGCCTCAACATAATACAACAGTTAATCCAGCAATAAATAGTTTCACCAGAAAAGGTGAGAGTATTGTGTTAAGAAGTACTATTAAATAGCCCTAAACCAGCTATTCTCAACAGGAGACATAGAACATTTAAGTAAAAGCCTTGCTTCCTTTTCAACTCATGTAACATAAATAGATTGTTTTAAAAAAAAAAATTTGATAAAAGTACAGAGAAACCAAAGCTTCACTGTTTCACAGGGAAGAGGGCCCCCATGAACTTTGAGCAAAGTCCTGGGGGGGGGGGGGGATAATCACCAAAAGGATGAGAATGGGAGATCTGAGGAGTTAGTATAGAAAGGTGGGATGGGCTGAAGGCTCTACACCCATGATATATTTCTCTTTGGTTTTATGTTCATTTGTAGTACAGTGAAAAAGGGTTCTTCTAAGGGCAGTCCAACAGGTCTCTATCATTCATCATTGTGGAAAGTACACAATTATAGAGGACACCAATTGCTCTCTGAAATGGCTCACAAAGCCATTCTGTCCAGGAGCAATTTGGCAGAGGATTAAATGCTGGCCTTGACAAAGACTCCCCAATAATGAATGGGAAACTAGCTGAAATAACATCATGCAGATACTAGAAAACAGAGATAAAACTAGAAAATACATGAAAGATTCAGCAGGTCAGGCACCAGCTGATGACTCCACCTGGAAGGTTAATCTTGGTTTTATTCTGTCCTGACCACTTCCAAATTTTCTGCTTTATGTAGGTTCAATCGCAATGCTGCACATCACCAGCATATGGTCAAATATTAAAGTCTATAAATACAAAACCTGGGGTTGAATCACTCTAACCAAACTTTACTTGTGTCAATATCTTTCTTGTAATGGTGCTCAGGTGTTTTATGTTATGCAAGTAGGTAGTGGCCTGGGAAAACACCAGTGCAGGGGGCTCCTCACTGACAAAGGCACCAGATAATTGATGATCACCACCTCCAAAGCACAGGCAGGATTCAGATTCAGAATGGTGGCTGCACTACCTTTGATATCTCTGGTTAAAAAAAACCTTCAAGAATCCCATGTGGGTCATTTTCACATAGTCTGCAACTGTGCAAGAACATGGCTCACATCTTCAAGGATGTGAGAATATTCTATTGTAGCCACAGGCTGACACAGAAGACACCGTTCAAACAAGGCAATTGAGCAGGTTGCACAAAGGGACACTGGTGATGCCCATCAGTCACATGGCAGCCAGGGTGTGTGATAGCAGCCAATTCATTAAATTGGTGTCAGCTGTACTCCTTGTTGTCTTATTTCCGAGCTCGAACCTCAAGCCACACCACGGCATTAATTCAAAACCATGGCATCCCTCCCTGCTCTCAACATTTATCCTTCAATTTATTTGCAATGTTTCTACATTCTTCCCATGTCCACGTGTTTTCCCCATGTTCCAAAAACCACAAGATAGAGGGACAGAAGTAGGCCATTCAGCCCATCAAGTCCACTGCCATTTCATCATGAGCCAATCCATTCTCCCACTCAGCTCCACTCTCCTGCCTTCTCCCCATAATCTTTGATACCCCATCTATTCAGATGCCTATTAATCTCTACCTTAAATACACAACAACCCCACAGCAGCTCATGGTAGTAAATTCCAGAGATTCACCACACTCTGGCTAAAGAAATTCCATCCTTCAATTCTGAAGTTGTGTCCTCTCGTCTTTCACTCTATCATGGGAAACAACTTTTCCCACATATATTCTGTCTATGCCTTTCAAAATTCAAAAATCTTCTGAACTCCAAGGAGTACAATTGAAGAGCCATAAAAACTCATGTGTTGATCGCTTCATGCCAGGAACTCAATCTAGTGACTCTTCTCTGAACCCTCTTGAAGGCTGGCACATCCTTTAAATAAGGAACTCTAAACTGTTACCTGTACTCCAACTGAGGCCTCATCATTGCCTTACAAAACCACATCACATCCCTACTCTTAGATCCCATTCCTCTGTATAGGAATGTCACCACTGACTCAACCTGGAGGTTAACCTTTTGGGTATTCTGCATGAGGAAGTCCCTTGGCACTTCCAAATTTTGAATTTTCTCCCCATCCAAATAAGAGCCTGCCCTTTTATTCTACCAAAGTGAATGACTGTACTTTCCAACATTCCATTTCATTGCCATCTTGTTGCCCGTTATTCTAAACTATCCAATCTTCTCCACAGCCTGTTTCCTGCTCACTACCTGCCCCCCCACCATCTTTGTATCATCTCTATATGGGGCTGGTGGGGTAATTGATCACGTGGGTGTAATTGAGGAGCACCCTATTTGTCTCTGCATTTAGAAAATCAGAAATGTACTAAGACTGTACCCATAAAATCAGAATTGCTGTTATTGGGATCTTTCAATGAAAATATTTCTCGAGTTTTCTCTGCTTTCAAAATATTTCAATGCAATACACAAGCAGATGCCGATGACCCAAACCTTCCATAAGCTAGCGCAAAGACAGAACATCCCAGTCTGTGTAAAGATAGCTTTATTTATACATAAATCTAGAAATAGAAATTAAAACATGAATATATACAGATCTGAAAATAGCAAAATCACTTTTTATTCCAGACAAAATAATTAGTTAACAGAAGTTACAGCTTTTTCCACTTGTGTTAAGACAGTTTGGAACTTTGAGGGCATAATTTTAACCCAACCAGGAATCTGACAAGATCCCATCAGGTATTATTACTCCATAGAATTACAGAGTAGTATTAAGCCAGATATGAAACCCACGCTCCAACTCATCCCACCTGGCAAGGTAAAAAAACTGCACTCAAAGTTACCCTGCTGGCACTGGGAGCAACTCTATGGATCTTCCATAGACCCAGACCATCGCAGACACTGTACACACAATGAATACCAGTATTTAGAGTAGCACAATCTTAAATTGGAACACATTACACTAACTGGTGCCATACTTCTCCAGAAGCCAGGTAATGCACTGATCTGGCCAGATTCTAACAGGAATACATGAAGCAAACCATGGCACTTTCACCCCAACTCACCCCAAAACAGAGTCAAGATTACAATGTTGACTGAAGGGCACAAGTTTTCATGGAACCTCACCTCACTCCTGCAACACAGGGACTTTGAACCCTCAGAGAACCATGCAAGGAAGTCTCGTCGCCAGACTCTCAATTTAAAACCATTCTCAAGCCTCAAACTGCTTCAGAAATCAAATCACCCTGTAAAGTATAGGAAGCTTCCCACCCATCCCAAATACCAGAAGAATGAAGTCAAGCTTCAGAGCCAAATGTTAAATGAAACACATTTCACTCATGTGATGCTTTTTCTGGGCCAACTGACAGCAGGGTTTGTACCCATAGGTTTGTTCCATGGCATATCACTGGTTTACAAAATCCCTACCCCTCTCCCTCACCAAGTGCAAACAAGAATGTTGCATAGTATTACACCAACATTAATCCAGAAACACTAAGATTTTACTTTAAAAACGTACCAAAATAGTTTTATTGAAAAAAAAACAAGATTTATTCTTTATATTTTTAAGAATGACTGTACTTGGGCATAGCTCTCAATACTGGACTCTGCACATGAGCTCTGCAAAGTTTCTCTAAACAGGGTCTGACACAATTGAGAAATAATGTTTTTAGCAGAAAAAACACAAACAAATCCTAGTTACTGGATGGTCAAACAGGTACAAAAAGATGGAGTTAGTTGGAGATAGTCATTATGGCCAAACAATAGTGAAATAGTGTTGGCTTAGCTGAACTCGGGAAAAAAAAGGCCCTGATAAAAAAAAGATTACAGTTCAGTAATCTCTGGCACCAAATGAAGTAGGAATTAGCTCACATGATACTTTAATTACATTATAATAGCTAAATTATAAATTTGGTTCCATTGAAGTGGGTGGGAGTAGCATTGACAATGTACCAAGCACAATCTACAGAGGACAAGTTTCCAATCTCCTTATAAAAACAATGAGACTGTTCTAACAAGTCCAAATCCCAATAAGGAAGTAGAAAGGCCTGGAACCCCCAAAATCCAACCAACCCCACCTCAAGTAGATTTAAAAAAAAGCCTGTGCATGTTTTGTTCCCATTTATCATTGCAACCCCTGGTCCCCAATTCCCTTCCTCCAACCCTCATCAAAAATGTTGATCCTGCTCAATGAGAAACATTGGACATAGCAACAATTCTCCCAAAGCAGCAGCCAGCATCCAAATTTTGTTTTATATATAAAGTTATTTCAAATAAAACTCTTCCCTGAAAAAAAAACTCAAAGGCAGCCAACTCTGACCTTTGAGTGGAGGCAATGATCAGAGGTAAAAGGAATAAAACTTATTCAAAGCAAAGCAAGCATGTTTGCGTTTTAACAAGAAAAGCACAAACATACACAGAATCCAGCAGCCAAACCAAAGCAATTTATTTATAAAATAATAATTTAATCTACAAATTGCTTTGTAATCCAAATACTTGTATTTGTACAAGGAGGCACAGGAAGATACAAGCTTGGGTTAAGTTTCCTCAGAGTCACAGGCAAAGATGTATGTACACTTTGGACTGTGTTTATGCAAAATTCTCATTTCTTTTACATTCATTCCAATGGTCATGGCATGATGAGCAGTCAATAATCCTCCCATCCACTTCAATGGAACCAGATTTATAACGTGAAATAAACAGACAGAGGATTCATTTTTTTTTGCAGCATGGTAGAATGCCCTTCTGATCCATTAAACCATGCCACCCAATTAATGTTTGAACCCTGTACATTGGAGGGTGGGAGGAAAGTGGAATACCCGCCCAGGTCACAGGGACAATGCCTTTGCAGACAGCACTGGCCAAATGTTCACGTCAACCAATCAAATATAAAGCAATGTTCTCAGATTTTATATAGAGTTTAGCCACAAAGGTTGACTATTTGAGAGATTAGTGTACAAAATACAGGATCCAAATCAAAATGACCTCAAGTCCACGGGGAAATGGGAACACAAACTGATTAGATAGTTTACTTCTGCACAGAATATCGAAGTGTCTGAGCAGCAAGGACTCCATCAAATTCAGTAAATGAGGCCTGAAGACCATTCAACTTCAATATGCTGGCAACTTATTTTCTTTTCTCCGTTTAAGAACTTGGAGAAAATAGTTTAGTTTTTTCAAAAAAAGCTTTTTCCACACAAAGGACCATTACTCACCAACACTAACTTGTCATGCCCTGATTTAAAGGGGCAACAGCCCCATATGAAACACTTACTTTTAATAAAAATGAAATGACAAATAGGATACGTTGTCACAGAATTTTAAGTCAGTCATCCAAAACACCACTTACAAAAGTCACATTGACACAAGGGAAGTAGAATATTTTAAGGATTAAAAAAGAAAATGAAATTTGTTAGAGCCAGTTCTTCGAAGATTGTGCCAATGCATACAATTGTACATTAATAAAATGCTACAAAATTGATCTATAATTAAGCACACGACTGCAGCAATTTAATAAAACCCAATTTTGTCAGTTTTGGGGAGAAGGTGGCATAGGTGCAAAAAAAAAAAGCAGCAGGAAAAAAAAATTATCCCATCAAGGATGAGATCAATTGTCAAAGCAGATTAATGTTGAAAGGAAATGTAATTGTGCTTCTTCATTAAAGATGGAGACAGTAGGTTTTGATTTAGTGTTTGAGAGGCAGGTTTGTAGGATAGGAAGTCCAAGGTAGGGAATAACCTGCACTTGTCAGAACAAGACAAATGGAAACAAATTGTGGTCTCCAGGCAAAATTTAAAAAAAGGAAATATCAGGACAATGAAATCTTTCTTCACCTCCTCAAACCTCAGCCGAAATGGTCAACAACATGGGCAATTATAGGGAGTTTTCCAGCCTCAACTGTTATAAGATCCAGGATTGACAAATTCTCCCTGTTTATAGGGAGTTTCTTTTACCCTCCCCATGTGTAATAATATAAAAGATTAGCAGAGACTTTAAACAAGCTGCAAAATGTTGCTCCACTTCCTCTTCTCTTCTTAAGACAGAAGCTCCTGGAGAGAATATAAAGTCTGTGGTACAAAAGTTCCTGCTGAGGTTTATGCGTAGAACTCTGTGGTGGGAGCCTTCTTGTAGATGGGCTTCTTACTCAGGTCATAGCTGCCCTCGTCCTTCTTCCTCATGCGATAGACAAGGAGCAGGATGAGGAGAATGGCGAACAGGAGGCCAATGGTGCCACCGGCAATTATTGCTGAAAGGTGGGGGGGGGGGAAAGGGAGAAGAGAGGGGAGAGAGAGTCAGTGAAAGAAGTCTGAACAAGGTTGCACTTCCCCACACCGACGCATGTGGCCTTCATTCATGGCTGAAGGCCATTCTGCAGCTTGCACTGATGGCAGCCAATAGGTCCCAAGCAAGCTCCGTTCCTTGGAGCAGACTTAGCCAGTAACCGATCGTGGACACACATCTCATCACTTGTCAGGAAGGCGCAATAGCGACAGCACTTCCTGAGAAGAATGAAGTGGGCAAGGCTACCAGCCATTATGTCAACTTCCTCCAGGAGCTCTAGCAAGAGCACGACCGTGTGGTATGGTTGCTTCAGAGAAATGGATCAGCAGTCAATCCACAAGACCATAAGTGTGCACTCCCCCCCCCCCCCCCCCGGAATCATTGTCTGAAGAGGGATTGATTGAGGATCCTTCCACCCAATCAGAGCATCTTTCAGCCACTCTTGTCAGGAAAGCGATTCAGGTGTATCAGAGCCAGCATCACCAGGGTGAGGAACAGGTTTTCACCCAGGCAAAGAGTTTGACTAGATAGATGACCACTGCCCTAACTGGATTCTGACTAATTCCTCATTTATGGGATGGGCAATAGATGGTGGCTGGTGTTATCAATAACTACAATAAATGAGGGCAAGGCAGAGGAAAGGTTTGGTTTCCATGGGTTCAAGGAGAGAGAGCAGACAAGTCTGTCCACTGCCTGAAGATATAGACAAGGTGGACAGCCATTCCAGTCCCCCCAGCAACCCCCTCCCCACAAAAAAAAAAACTGCTGCCAGAATCTCATACCTGCTAGCATCTCCGTGCTTGCAAACATGCTGCTGCCATTGTTTGTGCTAGCCATGGCAATCCGGTTGTCGATGTCATCATGCGTTGGGGCATTTTTGTTCAAGAGCACCTCATTGCTCAAAACAGGACTCTCTTCGTCAACCATTAGATCCTCATCTTCAGTGATGTGATTGTCCATTTCATCTTCATCCTAAAGGAGGAAGAGTTCATTTCAAATCCGATCTGGTTTTGCAGCCAAGAAACATGGTTTTCAGCCCAACTCAACCAAGTTACCCATCTGAACAAGCCCCATATCCCCTAAACTCTATCCACGTACCTCTCCAAAGGGCTTTTAGACTAGAGGTTCTCAACCTCCCCTCCCCCCACAAGCCACCTTAAGAGATCCCTTGGTAACCAAAGAACATTGATCCTGAAATGCACATTCGATTGGATGGGATATTTTTTTGCCTCATCAGTGCATTTGCTTTTTTGGGCAGAATGCAGAACAGGCCATAATCCAAGATGATTTGGCAAGGGCTGTACAATGCCAGAGGAAGAACAAAAGCCAGGGAACAAGATGGCATGGACCTGTGGCTCGTAGTCCTTTGCATCTGGGGACTATGACTGAGCAGTTCAAATCTCAAGATGTCAGATTGGAAATTTTAGACATCCCCCAAAATTCCAGACTAATTTAATAAAAAAGTAGCGTCCATAATGATAACCATGAAACAATTGGATTGGTGTACAAAAAGCCATCTGGTTTACCATTCCAGAATGTTTGAAAGGAAACCTGCCACCCACAGCTTGGTACTGCTGAGATCAATGCTTAAACCCCCTCAGCTCTGGGGAAACGTTAATGATGGATAAAATGACAGCAATGTCCACATGAGAAGTTGGCTTGTCCAGTACACAGCTGTCAGCCATTTTCAGGGATGAGTCACATCAAGTTTGGAAAATGCAGCAAAAGCAATGGGCATTTGGGGAAGTTCCATTGCATTTTGGACGTTCACTGGTCAGTCATTATTGCATCCCCGACACAGCCCCCCCTGGTGGATAAAGAATTGAACCCCTCTCACCTCATCAAGCAGATCTTCATCATCTGGAAGAAAAGAACATCCAGTTAGTGAGTTGCAGGTTAACCACTGCTATTTCAAGCATCTCAATACACAGCAAGCTTCCCTTCCCATTCTCCGAGGACATATGGAGCACAATGGCATTTAGATTTAAATTTATTAATTTATAAAATAAATTTAGACATGCAGCACAGTAATAGGCCCTTTTAGCCCACGAGTCCACGCCACCCACGCAGACATAGGCAGAATGAACAACCTCCTTACAGAGGATTCAAACCATGGCCCAGATTGCTGGCGCTGAAACAGTGTTGGGCTAATCACCACACTAACCATGCCACCCCAATTCCTTGCATTTCAAGGAATTAATCCTAGTGAGAGTAAACCATGGGGCAGGCAGCTACCACACAAGGCAACACCAGGACAACATGGGCAAATAGGCAGAGAACACTATTCACATCTGCTTTTTGAACAGCAAGCTCTCCATTTCCATCACACTGCTTCAACCCAATATCCCTGGGAAAATCAACCCCTGGCTCATATCCCATCAACACCTTTTATCTGTTAGTCTGTGCTCCTCCCCCTGCCCTTTCTTTCCTTCACCTCAGCCTTTTAATTCACAGACATAGAATATTACAGCATAGTATAGGCCCATCAGCCCTCATTGTTGTGCCATCCTATATATTCCTACCAAAAGAAAATATTAAACCTTTCCAATCTTGTAACCCTCTATTTTCTTCCAACCAAGTGCCCGAGAGTTTCTTAAATGCCCCTAATGTTTCAGCCTCCACACCACCCCATGGCAAGGCATTTCACTCTTTGTATAAAGTAATTTACCCCTGATGTCTTTCCTTCCTTCACTTTGTAGAGTTGTCCCCTTGTGCTTGCTATTCTTGGCCTAGGGAAAAAGGCACTGGCTGTCCACTTTATCTAGGACTCTCAGCTTCTGGTAGACCTCTCAACTCTCCCCTCATCCTTCTGCACTCCAAATTCATGTGCCTGTCTGGTTTTCACTCATACCTTGAGGGACTCAGGTCCAAAACACTGGTTATAGATCTATCTCCCAAGGACACTACAAGACCTGCTGAGTTCCTCCAGAATTTATGCTTTTACTTTAGTAAAAGAATCTACCTAGAATCATTCACTAAGCCCCTTTCTGCTCACACTAACCATCCGAGACTCTCATTCATAAAACAATATTTATTTATACCAAGGAAACAAGTCCTGCATATTGTATGGTTTGCCTGTATGTTTTGCACAAGGACCAGAGAACAGTTTCATCCGGTTGTACCTGAGCAACCAGACGACAATAAACTTGACCTGACTTTCATGTGCTTGGTTAGGCAGGGCATTGATGAAGGTTTCTAGAGTCAGCCTGCAGTTTAAATGCTGTCATGTGCACCCAGGCACAGAATTACATTTTAATTTAAATGCTGATGACAAAGATCATTTCCACCAACAAGCCCAGATGGAATTTCCGCTGCTCAAACAAAGGTGAAACACGCAAGGCAAAGAAACCCCCACGAATACAGACTTTTACTGTAATGTGGAGAGCAGCAACCTCATCAGCTGCAAACACTGCATTCCCCAACACCACTTCCTCTTTCTGTAGCAGCCCACACATTAACCCAGCAACAAGAGCAACCTTTCGGTGTCCTGACATCTCAGCGCAGAAGCTTAAAGCCCTCTACCTTACCCATGGTCAGGGCAAGGCAATGCAAACTTGAGGAGCACATCATATTTCTTCTCGACTAACCCAACGACACAAAAATCAATGTTAACTAATCTTCTACAACTCCCATCTGATTCCACTATTTACCTGCTCCTGGTCCTCTTAACTTTTCTCCCCAATGCGCACGCAATTTTTTCACCACTTGCATGGAAGTGAGATGGGTTATCGGTGTGAGGAGTGCGCGCCAAGGGCATGACTGGGACACTTGCACGGAGGGGAGTCGGGATGCTCTGAGGGGCTGACTGGGACATCAGGATGAAGAGGCTGTCGATGCTGCTGGGGTGACTTTCCCAGTCTCTCCCTTTCCCTGCCCAGTTAAGAATTTTTAAAATTATTATTATTATTTATATTAGTAAGGTTTTATCTGTAAACTTGGGAGAGGGAGTTAATTATGACAGTGGCATGGTTACAGGGCAAGCAACCGGGGTAAGAATTTAATTTAAAATTTGTAAATTATGGGAATTACTTGAATAAAGTGAACTTTACACAATTTGAAAAAAGTATTGAAATCTTTAATTACTTTCCATTTTGCACTTTCATCTTTTAAACTGTATTCTTAATGCAGGTGTATTAGTTGGGCATTGGAAAAGTGAGACTCAATCGGAAAATTCACATATCCAACATCCGCGATCCCCATAGGTGCCAATAATAGGGATTTTACGGTTTTTTCCCTCTACTGGTCTCTCCACCTCATACGCCCTGTCCTACACCATGTCAACCATGAATGGGATATGCCATTACGCAGGAAGCAGGCTTTCCGGTAAGAGGGAACAACTTTCACAAGAGAAGGCAAGAACACTTGTTATGGATGGTATTCCTTGTACCTGATCTTATTCCTGGTTTTCCTTTGGTGTCTTCAAAATTCAATCCACCCTGCTACTTTACCACAAATGATAAACCCATTTCCCTTGGAAACTAAAGGTAATCAAGATACAAGCAAATTACCACTGTCATCGAAGTCTCCAGAAGCATCACCCGAGCCGTATTCCGTCATGTGGTCGGGGTACAAGCTTGTTTCAGGGTTACCAGAACCCTCTAGCTCATTGAGGTGACTCCCTTCAGAATCCTTTGCCAAGTCTTTTTGCTGTTTCAGGGTTTAAAAGAAAGAACATTGGTCAGTAATGAGGGGAATCTTAAGGAACAAACTTCTCCCACCCTCCCTGCGTTGTCTGGCCCCACTAAATTACTGTACACTATCAGTTGCAAGCCAACAGGAATTTTGCTTCATTGTCCCCACCCTGTTCTCTCAGTCCCAACAAGGTCAGTACAGCACAAGTTCCAAATCACACGCTAGTGTTACATTCTGATAGTTGAAACATTCCACTGAGCATATAAACAGGAAGGGAGCCATGAATATATAGCCCACTTATTAATGCAATTGGATGAGAGACAAGTGACAACAAAATCCAATTTCATTTTTCCTCACCAATTCATTAAACCAGTGTGACCAGCAAATGCAATTAGTCATTTGCTCTATTTAAGTAGAATGCTTATATTAGATTCAAGCCAGCACGAGGGCACCCATTGGCAATAACAGAGATCCTCTTCACAGATCTTGATAGTGTGTTGGTGTCATCAGTAGCACTAGTGGCCTGAGAGAGACAGTGATACCAGGAAGCATTGACCTTGGTTCTGTAAAATGGCACATTAGATCTCAGACACTAGACAGAGTACAGACTTCCGACTGGCAGATTATCAGTGTTTTAATTAAAGTGTGAGAGCTGAAAGAACGTTAAAAACAAAGATTACAAATGGCAGGAATGCTGCTGGAAAACATGAATCAATTCCAATCCTATCAATTTACAATATGGAGTACAATGAGGCAGAATTAAACAGGAGGGCCTTGCCATACATATAGAAGGGCTGAAGGGCCCATCATTTTGTGCTGTGGGACTGTGACACCCCTCACCCAGTATAAAAGGGAGGGGAAAGGATGGCAGGTACCACAGAGACTCTGTGCTCAAATGCTTTCAGGGCCTCAAGGGCAGTCTCTAGATTAAGAGGAAGGGACTCAGACAAACCAAGCAAGCTCAGACGCTGCATCATCTGGACGCTGGCACAAGCAATGATTACTTGGACGGAGGGTCTTCTCACCACCAGAGAGAAAGTACAAGTAGGAGAGAAGGGAAATATAAAAATAGAGACTGTATCGAGTTACGGCCCATCAGCCACATATTTAACATTCCAGCAGCCAAGCAACAGCAAATAGCTCAACAAGACCAAGTTGGCAACTTTCCCAGCTCAAAACACTACTTGTACACATTGGTGACCTTCCAACGGCTCCACTGCAGCCTGTCCTGGGTGGCAGAGAACTTGTAGCTTCAAAATTAATTCACAGCCCCATTTAAAACAAGAGAAGGGACTGATCTGCTTACTAAAATCTTCTGATGGAGAGGCAATAGAAAAGTCCCACGATGACTCAATGAAATGACTTCATCACAACCAGTTTCCTCAATGGCACCATTTGGGAAGCAGACAAATTTCACAACCACCCTGCAGAGATAAGGTTACTGCTGTACACAACTCCAATTAATTGATTCTACTAAACCACATGAAGAGGATTAAAGAGGCACCATCTCTTGTATCAGAAGACTAGAGTTATTCCTACCATCTGCCTGCTCCAATGAATCCTGGCCAATTGCCTAATGACAGAGGCTCAGTCTTGCTGCCTCAAACTAAAGGCCTCATCTTGCCCTCGTCCTCTTCCCCCCCCCCCCCCCCAAAACCTGGTCCACACCAAGATGAAATAAAACGAGATCCCAACGAGGATCAAGATTTACACCACACTCCGAGAGGCTCAAGAATGGAATGAGACAAGAGTACAGACCGACCAATGATTGCATTGGTGGAGGAGGCAGTGGGGAAATGGAGGGAGATCGATTTGTAGATAACAGGAGCATTAAAGAGTACAAAGAGAATAGAGTTCTGAGGAAGGAGACTCATAAGAGCAGACTCAAAAGGTGGAGAAACCTTCATTAAAGGTAGGCCAGTTAGAAGGGTGGAATAACTCCTGCTATTTAGCTTCAGCCAGTCAAAACCATTCTCTCTCCCTTTGAGCTATACCAGAGTGTCTAACGTCTCGTGACAAAGAACAGAATCACTGATGAGGTTAGTCATGAAGAGCTCGTTCCAAGACGCTGCTGAATCATTCAGTTGTGACATCGTCGAGTCATGGAAATTTTTACCTGAACAGGATGTATAAATTTGACTCTTGCCAAATGCATTATTCCATCATTTGTGCCAAATCATTTTAAGAGTACAGTAACAGACCCACACCACAAAAATACACCCCCCCCAACAAGTTTTTGGAATGCGAGAGGTAATGGGAACATCCGGATGGAGGAAGCTCATGCAGGTTACAGGTAGAACATACAAACTCCTTGCAGACAGCAAAGATTAAAATCATAACCAATGTTTTGGGCCTGAGCCCTTCAACAAAGTATGGAAAAATGTCAGCAGGCACCCAAATGGTTCAGGTGCCTGTTGACATTTTCCCATACCTTGATGAAGGGCTCAAGCCTGAAACGTTGGTTATACATAGTTATCTTTGCTCTTTAAAGGACACTGTTGGACCTGCTGAGTTTCTCCAGCCTTGTGTTTTTATTTCAACCAGTGTCTGCAGACTTTCATGTTTTACTCTTGTAAACAGAGCCAGATTAGAACCTGGGCTGCGGATGTTGTAATAATATTGTGGTAATTGTACCCCTTAAAGACCTTTTATAGACAGTTTACAGCAGGCTCTCCATACTGAGAGAGGGTGTAATGGATGATTTCCCTGGCCCTCAGCTAGTCACATCTCGGCCATCCAGGCAGAATGCAAAACCTTCACACAACATTGCTTCAAGAGACTTGTGCTCAACAATTTGGGTCTGGTCCACAGATACTCCCAAATAAAAAAAACCTTCAATCCTGGTTTGAAATGTTCCATATTTCTTGCCCATTCCAATAATTATTGCACCCATCTTTGTTCACACCA